>NC_056725.1:1466617689-1466747689 GCF_019279795.1 Protopterus annectens
TTATTTTATTTAGTTCTGATTTGCATTTGTCTTGGTCAGACCTAAAAATGCCAAGATACAAAATTATAAAGGGTATAATATTTCATTGTAGACAACATAGCAACCAGAAAGAGCTCACTTTGCTATGAGCAATGTATAGACTAAATAGCCTGTTTACTGAGTAGTACCAATGATCATAAAGTTCTCGTCATTCATCAGCTCTTTGATAAGCTGTTTTTCAGTTATCCAAGACTGTACATCCTCAAAAAAAGAGGAAACAGATGATATTATATTGTATATACAGTTTATTATTATATAGTTGAACAATAGCACATCTACTCCACCACTACCGAATAGGGCACAGCAAAGAATGCATTGCCAAAATCCTGCAGCATCTCTAAAACTCGAATCACAAAACTCCCTACTATGCTTGACAAAGGAAAAATTGCTAACTAGGGACCTGAAACTTATCAATTCAATATTATAGCTTCTCAGCATTGCGTGTAAGTTGTAGGGTATGCAGGGGACTTGATCTCTGCATTCCTTACTTACTGATTTTTATCATAACCTGTAAGGCTGTCTCTGTAAGCACTTACTTGACTAAGGGTTCCCTTAGTGTGTATGTGTGGTAGTTTCTGGTGCTGTATATCTGGGTTTTGAATGTGCATGATCATTCTATAGTCAATCTTCTGATGGTTTAGCTCCTGTCAATGACTTGTCATATAAAGGTAGATGTCAGTGTATTACAGCAATTGCAATTGATCTGCTACAATAAATTTACAGGCTAAGTAAAACTAGTCAGTATTAGCAGGAACATGGAACAGGGTGAGGGAAACAGAATGACAGAGGTTAAACTCAGAATGGTCTTCCCTTTTCTGAATTTAAATGTTGTGCTGACTTTTGTGCATGTACATCTTCAGCAAACTGCATCAATCAGGGAGTTGCTATGAAAAGCCAGTAAGCCAATAACCATAAGATTAATATGCATGGCCACTAACAAAGGCAAAAGGAAAGTACTGCTGCATGAATATTAATAAATGTACTCACTTGTTTTATGAAAATAATGAGAAGGGAGCATGCTTATCAATGAAACAATTAAAGCAATATCCCTGACACTTTTTACCTATCAACATGTTTCAAAATAATGAAGACTGCATGTTGCATGATCAGCAGTCTTTAAATGTTTTTGTTTAATATAGTGATATTCCAGTAAAGCAAAAAAAAAAAATGCCACAACAATCATACTAATATGAATTACATATGGCAGAACACATTAACTTCCCTGTAATCTTTTTTAGAGTTGAATGCTATAGTCATTCAGTCATCAAAAGTACACCAGGAAGTTGTAGCAAGTCACATAAAGGTGGACTTAAGAATAGCCAAGTGCTGGCCAATTACAAAAAAGCTACCATAGCACTTTTGATTTAAATTATTGTATCTTGGAATTACATGACCCTGTAGTGATACTTGCCTTTCCACAGTTGAATGGTCTATTCAGTTAGCATCATAAAATAAAATGTTTGGAGACTGCATTATTTCATCCAGTCATAGGCACACCAGTTAAAATAACATTTGTTTTTTTTATCAAGAGCATAATTTTATATGTTGCTTCCCCAAGACATTTGATTTTTTTCTTTAAATCATGCACCCCATTTCACGTTGATGGTCTTATGATACTGGCCATTGTATGCTCGCTGTATTCATTCAAAAACTGAAAGTACAGCTTTAGCAGACACAAACGTAAATATATAGAGGTTGCAATAGCTTTGCTGTGAAAAAGGGGTATGAGGAATCATCATACAGTCTCATGGCCTTATTACTTTCACTAGCACTGTCTTTTGATACTTGATAGTGCAAAGTAATAATCAAATATAGGCATAATAAATATTTCACGTGATCTTGCATGTTTTCAAATAGATCCAAAATGACATTTTAAAATGGAAAGAGGAAAATGCAGATGTTTCCACTAATACTTTGTGAATTCAATCATGTGACAACATTAAATCAGTAAAGTAAAAATGTCAGTACACAAAATCTTATAAAACATTTTTTTATTTATCCTTTGTTAACTGAGTTAGTCCCATTAGGCTAGTAGCTCATTTTTAAGGGAGACCTGAGGTGGTGTTTATGCAACTAGGGGAAATTTGGCCAGGACATCAGGGAATGTCCCCCTATTCTTTTTGTACAAGGACTCAATTCACTGTTACTCTTCCTGTCTGGGTGCATAGGTGGCTCAGAGAAGCAGGAAGCTGAAAATCGAACATGGAGGAGGAAGAAGGTGTTTTTCAGCTATTGGATATGGGTGTAGCTGATAATCAAACAGTAGAAAGTGGAATATGTTAAATAATGAATCAGATGTTAAACTGAGTGAAGAGAACAGAGAGAGGAGACAAAAAGAGAAGGAGAGTTGGCTAAATGACAAAAAGAAAGTGTCAAAGTAGGTATGATGGATTCGGAGGAATTATTTCAACAAAATTTGTTTGCAACAGATTCTACAATATCTGAGTGTGTTGTTATAACCCTCCAGTCAGGGGGGTTGTTGGATGTTTATTTGAAAGAACTAATTGAACAGAGTGAACCGGAAAGTGAAAAGGCAGTGTTGTGGGGTTAAATAATGGACAGAATATAAAAAGAATAAGTTCAAGAAATAAGGAAGAAAAAGAAAGTATATGCATGCACAAATTGTAAGAGAAGGTGAATGAAGAGAACATAAGAAAACAAAAGTAAGAAGACGGTATTGAGTAAAGATAAGTAGCAAAACAGAAAATGAACTTGACAGGTATGAAACATGGGACAGCATCATTTCACCACTGGGTACTGGATCCAGGGAGGTAAGGGCATTATTTGTAGTAACAAAAATACTTTTTGTGACACTTTTTTCAAGGAAGTGCAGTATATGGAAAAATTCTTAGAACAATATGAAAAAAAGAAAGAATTAAAATCCTTGAAACATTTATATTGTGCAAGCATTTAATACAGTATCAAAAAAGAATAAAAAAAGAATATTTATACAATTTTGTACTGGAGTTGAAAAACAATTTAAAATATTTAAAATTGTGTGTAGAGATGTAATGGACATTACAAATAATTATGACAACAGAGGTTTATGGACTGGTGGATGGGAATGTGGTGTTATATTGCAAATGCAAAATGATAAAATAATACATTTTCCCATTATAATTAATTTGGAGGGGAATAAGTGATTGGTTAAATACTGAGGTCAACCAAAGACATTTGTTTTGTGGTAAAATGACCATTTAATTAATAATTGTGACAAAAAATGTTTCATTTGTGGTAAAATTGGTCATGTATTGAGCAAAAAAGTATAAAGTGTGAAAAATAGGACATTCATGAATGGACTGTAATGTTAAAGAGAACATACACAGGAAACTAAGGTAGACTTAAAGAGAGATTGTTTTAGTAGTTGACAGAGAACACATGCAAAAAGAAAATAGAAATGAGGAAGATACAAGGATGGAAAAAAAGAATATCTAAGGGAAAAAAGAATAGGAAGGAGAGATAAAAGAAGATTTAAGTAATTCAAGTGATGAAGGGGAAGATGAATGAATAAGAGTTAAAAGTGAAAGGAGCCCTGTTGGGAAGAGAGTGAAAGATAGGAAGCATAAATTTAAAAATATAGGTATAGGAGGAAACAAAAAAGGAAAAAGGTAAAAGCAATACAAACACAAAGTGAGGATCCTAGTTATTAATTTGAATAGTATAAAGAATGTTCAGTAAAGGTTAGGAGTGTTTGAATGTTGTAGATTGTTAGATACTGAAATTATAATATTGATAGACATAAGAATAACAACAAAGGAAGAAAGAATACAAGAAAATGGTTTACAGGAAGGTAAGGTTACATGGACTATAGGAGAAGAAAAATGGTCAGGCATAGCAATTTTATGTAAAGAATGTATAGAAATTTTAGATTACACGTTAGTACTAGCAAGAAGAATATTAATAGCAGATATAAGATTGAAGAATCAGATATACAGGCTGATCACACTTTATACGTACACTTTACAGAAACAGAGGGAGATTATGTTTAGAAAAATGCTTGATTATGTTAGTTTGAATATGCAAATTATAGCAGTGGGAGACTAACTGTGATTTAAGACACAAGAGAAAAGAAGGGGCAGATGTAAGGGTAATTATGGACTTGACTAAATGTGAAAAATATATCTATGGCAAACTAACACTGGGCATACAAAAGGGATAATTTGAGAACTGAAACTGATTATTTTATATCAGAGAGCTTAAAAATATTACACAAAGGAAAGAAAATTGCAGGTTTCTGAGACCATGTAGCAGTTTGGATAGAGATTCAAGAGAAATAGGTTATATAAAAATATGTAAAAGTATAACAAGGATCAATGAAGCAGATTTTAATGATTATGTATAGAATATAATATGTCAATTACAGTTAGATCACATAGACATGAGAAGATTTTGTAAAGATTAGACAAGTTGGTGGATTAGAAAATAAAAATATAAAAAAGAACTAGAATGGCAAAGGACAAAAAGAATTCAAGATAGTTGTAAATATGAGGAAATTAGTAATCAAGTCTTTAAAGGCATAAAAAGTAACAGAAAAGTTTTTAGAAAAAGAAAGAAAATTGTATGAACTGAATCAATAAAAAAAATTTAAATATATAAACAAATATAATTTTACAAGGAAGAAAACAAGAAATAACACCATATCTAAGTCAAATTGTAAAGAAAAGTAAAGAATAATAACAGAACTAAGGAAAGGTGAAGGAAGTTAATATGCAGAAAGAGATAATGCAGACAATAGACATTCTGAATATTTTTTTCAAATGTGAAACTATAGGGAAACATAAATGGAAAGTTAAAAAAATAACTAAATAAGATAAGACAATGGGAGGAAAGATTACAATGATACAAGTAGAAACATTTTTGAAAACAGTAAATTTAGAAGCAGCTATAGGTTTAGATGGAATTGCATATCTAATGTACAGAGATATGCAAGACTGGCAAAAATAATATTTTTAGAGGTATTAAATGAGTGGTTTAAGAAAGGGGTAAGTAAGGAAGGGATATGTATGGGTGCAATGAAATTTATATGGAAAAAAAAAAGAAAGAGTAGATATAAAACTGGAGAATATTAGTGTTGAACAATGTTGACTATAAGGTTTTTATGAAGATAATAGAAAAAGGATTAGTAAGCAAAGCAAATAAGATGCTGAATGAGACGGTACTTGGAATAAAAGGAAAATAAAGCCAAGAGCGTTTAATGATTATAAGAGAATTGGTACATGATGTGAAAAATTGAAAAAAAAAGAATTGAAAATATTAATAGGAGATTAAGTAAAGCCTTTGATAAGATACAACATGAAGTACTATGGGAAATTTTAAAATAATATAAGTAGTAGAATAGTTAATATGTTGGTATCAATGTATAAATGAAATAAAGTAAAAATGGTAGTTAATGGCTGGTTAAAGTAGTTATCAAGCAAGGATGTCCAGCAGGTAGTATTTTATTTGCATTAATTTTGAATGCAGTTGTTAGTAAGATAAATTTAGCATTGGAGGAAACTAAATATTGCACACAACAAGGACTTCAGATCCCAGTAATGTTTTCTTATGCAGATGATCTAGTAATAGTCATGAAAAATGAAGAATGGATGAGAATAGCTATTGAAACACTCAATAAATAATTAGAAATATTAGGTTTGAGTATTAATGAGGAAAAGAGGAAAAGGACTGGGATTTTCAGGAAAATAGTGGGTTTTCAGTTTAATAAAGAAGAAATATAAATTTTCGGAATAAGATGTGGTAGCAAGCAACAGAGATTGACCCAATAGAAGAACTTGATACATAAAATAAAGAACATTGTATGTTTTGGAGAACATCTAAACTTAAATATAAGAACAAAGTATGTGTATTCAATTCAGTAAAATTAGGTAAGATGGCACATCTAGCCATTGCATTTATGATACCAGTGGAATGTAAAAATGAATTATTATTTGTGTTATTTTCTTTTATATGGGTATCTAGACTGAATCCCATTAAAAGAGGAATTCTTTATGTTACAAAAAAGGAAGGAGGTTTGGGATTAATAAATCCAATTTGTGCACATAGCTTCATTGACTTTATACAAAGAATTAACAGGAATAAACAAAAAAGAAAAATGCTAATAAAATAACAGAAGTAAAATATAAAGCAATTTGGGGAAAGAGTAAATGTTTCAAAATAAGTAAATGATTTATTTGCATGGAAATGAAAATATATCAGGAGAAAATGTTATTAATGGACAATTGATTTAAGTAATATAGAAAAATAGGAAAGAATGGTATGAAAATATAATGAAAAATTATATTATTGGAAGCATTTGAGAGAAAGGAAAATAAAAGTTATAAAAGCAAGAATGAAAATGTGAAATATATGTAGACTGTATAGAGTTCCTGTGGAGATTGTCCATAAATAGGCTTCCAGTTAAGGCAACATGTCATGTAAGAAAATAAAAGAAAGGGTTTGTACATATTCTGGGGAAACAGAGACAACTGAACATGTTTTTTCTGAAATGTAAGAGCGTAAATCAATTATGTGAAGAGATATGTGGAAAAGATAACATAAAATGATTGAAAAGTGTCAAACATATAAATATGGACATGCTAGACTATGGATTTTATGAAAATATGAAACAAAATTATGTAGATCGATTAGATGAAAATTTGTTTTATATAATATGGATTGTCTGGAATGAAAGGATGAATGAGATCAAATTTAATGGGAAATGGATACTGTCAGAAATTTTGAAGAAAATTAGGTCCTGGTTGTAGAAGGAGCGAGGGGAAATCAAAAGTTTAAAAGAAAAAAAGTTTGTTTTTTTTTGAAAATATGTATGTTAATTGTAAATAATTGTAAACATGATGTAAAAGCTTATATATAGAGTGTATATAAGGTATATTGTGGATTTTAATAAAGGCCCCCTACTCATCATTGCTGTGAGTGGGACCCATTTTGGAGGTGCAATTCCTGTCTCCATTCAAGGTGTAGAAGCAGTCCAGAGAAACAGGGAGGAAGATCAAAAGAGAAGGAGATGATGATGTGGTGAAAGAAAAGAAGCAGAAAGCAAATAATCAGACCAGAGACTGTGTGCAGGATTCTGAGGGAATGTTTCAAAGAAATCTGTTAGATGGTGATGAGTCAACAAATGATGAATGCATAATTACAACCCTCCAGTCTGGAGGGTCGTGGGGTGATTTATTAAAGAAACTTTCTATAGAGTGAGCCAAAAAATGAAGATGTTTCATTATGTGACATTATGGAGAAAACAAATGGAGGATGCAGAGACAATCCTGAAGGATAGTGGTGAGAGGGAAAAGAAAACATATGCAGAGAAAGTAAAAGAAGGCAAAAGCTGAGTAGCAGAAAACAAGGCAGAATAAAAAGAAAATGGAGAGGTATACAGTGTGGGACAATTTAATAGTTCCTTTAGGTATAAAAACACATGAGGTTGTTGTGTCTTTTGGCTATTCCTGGTTAGGGGTTGCCACAGCGGAACTCCAGTCCGCTGATTGGCAGTAGATTTTTACGTGCAGAGTTGCCAGCCCTGACGCACAACCTTCAACGAAGGTACGCCCATTCACTCATGTCTCAACACAGAAGATGCTCTAGCTGAGAATCAAACAGGACAACGTATTGTGAGGCGACAACGCTACCGCAGCACCACCACCACAGTTTATAAAAACATTTATTCTTGTTAACAAAGAGACATTTTGAGAAGTTATATTCTGCCCTTGCTCTGCTGGTTTCCAAAAACCTGCTGTGAGACTACAAAAGAGAAGTGCTTATTTCAACAGTTTTCTCCACTTCTAATTAACTAAAACAATATTTGATGCATATCTGTTTGTTTAAACTATGCAACCATTTTACTGCATTTTTTTGCATTGTCTGCTAATTGAATTCCTCTTACAACTGTAATTACTGTTTGTCTGCCTATTCTGTTCATTTTACTTGCTGCACTTGAAAAACACTAGCATAGTCTAGGTTCATGGTCTTCTGAATCTAATACTATTTGTGACCTTTGGAGCTTATAGTATGGTTAATCTTTTATCTGTAGAGGCCTAGCTGTGCTGTCTAGCTGTGCCTACTTAAAAACATACACTTTATTCAGCTACTCCTACTGTACTTTTGCCTCTTCCTACTTTATTTTGCTGCTTGTACTTAAAAGTATTCAACTGCATTTATTCTGCCACATTTATTACTGCTTCTCTGTAGCCTGATTAAATTCAGGATGGTATTCTACTGAATTGCTGCTTTATTTCAACTTTTTTTTTACTGTTGTGATTCTGATCTTATGCACTTTGGATTTCTGGTGCTCCTGCATTTTGTAGCATAAGCTGGATTCAGACTTCCTGAATCTAGACTATTTTGTATCACTTGACCACTAAATCCAGCTCTTCACTGAGATACTGAATGATCTGAGGCATCCATTGCTCCCAGCTAACTTTAAGTGCCTGCTTTAGTTCTTGTATAGCACGTTTCATTGTATTTGCACATTCTACTGTCTGTCTGAATTGTCTGAACTTTTTTTTTGCCACATTTTACTGTAAACTGTAATAGTTCAGCTGCAGGATAGCTCAGTTCCAGATTTGCTGTTTCTGGGTCTGTTTTGTAACTTCTGAGCATCAACTTCAAGCCATCTTTGTTGCAGAGGGCCCTTCTACACCCTTGTCAGAATAGAGTGCTGTCTTTGTTCCATTTAATCAAGGGTGACTGGACTAGATCTCAGGGAGAGCATCCTTATTGGCTAGGTTGAGTTAAAATGGTTATTTCTTGTTTTAGTTAAGTCGTGCATTTGCACTTATTTGCATGTAGTACATCATTGTGCACTGCTGCACAGCAGTGGTTACCATTGGTGATTACTGACAGACATTTTGCTTGTTAAATAGGGTGACTGGACTAGATCTCAGAGAGCATCCTTATTGGCTAGGTTGAGTTAAAATGGTTATTTCTTGTTTTAGTTAAGTCGTGCATTTGCACTTATTTGCATTTAGTACATCATTGTGCACTGCTGCACAGCAGTGGTTACCATTGGTGATTACAGACAGACATTTTTCTTGTTAAATTTTCCCTTAGTATGTTGCTTGTGGTCCTCCAAAGGTTTTCCTTGGCCCTGCTCTACTGTCAGGTGGAACACTAAGCCTAGCCTCAGGAGGTATCAACCCACCTCTCATACACTAACCATTCTTAAGTGTGACCTCCTTTCCTATCCATATACATTTACCTAACATTATGGAGAGACAATTTCCCACAATTTCTCCAGCCAGCTTGGTCAACATGGGCATCCTGAGGCAGTATAGCAACTGACTCATGTTCAACAACAACCCTCTACATGTGAGAAATGCAACAATATTGACAACCTTAAATCCATGCTCTCTCATACACCAGTCAGTACATATGACAATTGTGGGGTTGTCAGCATACACACCTTTCCCCCTACTCCACCCAAGCCCACATCACACATACCTAAATGTATAGAGATTCTCACCAGCAATATACCTAAACACCAGAGACCTCCCAAACACAAACACAAGCACGCTACACAATACACAATACGCTCTCGCACCAGTGTTTCACCTGTCAAGTCCTTATGGCAAAACACAAAACCAAACATTAGTCACAGATGTTGCTCTCACCAGGCTGGATAAGGAGAAGGTCAGTCAGCTGTCTGTCAGATGCTAGGCTCCGCCGTATCACACATGCATGCAAGTCTCTCAAAAACAGGTACTGTTATGACTCTGTCATAGTCCATGTTGGTGTGAATGACTTGAGATGCACCTCTCTGGAATATATGAAGAGATACATGACTGAGCTGTCAGACTATGTGTCTCAGCCAGGTATGTCCCTAGCCTTAAGCAGCATTTTATCTCCACCTAGGATGATGCCTCAAAACAAACAGAAAATGATTAACTTCAATAATTGGCTTAGTTTCTTGTGTCATTCTAAGGGAATAAAGTATCTGTCAACCTGGGAGGACATGATCGACAGAACTCGATGCTTTGCCAGAGATGGTCTTCATCTGTCACCCCTGGGATTTCAGCTACTGGCTAAGGATCTTGCCATCCCCATAGTGCCTTTTTTAGGCAGTGTCTCAAGGACAATATTTCCGATGTAAAAACTCCATCTAAAAACAACCTCAAGTTTATGATGTTAAACACTAGGAGTCTTAACATGAAACTGCACTCACTGGAAGCAGTCCTCACCTTGGAAGACTTACACATTTTTGCAGTGACAGAGACCTAATTCAAGGCTGTGGAGAGCACTCCAACCATACTGGGCTTCACTTCCTTCCACACGTTCAGATCACAAACTGAAGGCATAAAAACTAAAGGAGGCAGTGTATCGATATTCATTAAAGATAAATACACCCCCAGATTGGTTAAACAGTATGATTTCCTGGAGATACTTCAGGTGCAATTAACTGTTGGTAAGACACATATTCAAGTCATTGCCAGCTACAGGACCCCATCCATGAATCAGGACATGCACTTTGCCTATTTGGATCTACTTGAGCCTATCAAGATACATCTGAACACCTTGGTTTTGGGCAACTTTAACTACCCATTCATTGACTGGATAAATTACTCATGCTCTAACTCACTTTCCCAAAGGTTCATCAGCTTTGTTAACTCCAATGCACTGGTGCAGCTGGTTGGCACCCTCACAAGGGATGCCAGCATCCTGGATCTGGTGCTTACCAATATGGGGGACCACTGTAGCACTCCCACTGTGAGGTCATCCCTAGTGAGAGCTGACCACAAATCAATCTCATTTGAAGTAACTATCACACGTGATCCCAGCAGCAACTAAACTAAAAAACTTCTCCAAAGCAGATTATAACCTCTTACAGCATGGCATAAATATCTTTATCGCACCTCCCCTCTCAGATGGAATAGGCAATTATGTTGAGTTCTACACCAATGCTTTATATAAACACCTGTATAACTGCATTGACTCAGACCTACCTGATAGGACCAAATCAAGCTCCTCAAGGAAGAGCAAACCTGCCTGGTGGACAACTTCCATTAACAGGCTTTGCAATAAGAGGAAGAAATTGCTGTCTAAGGGTAAGAGGGAGTGAGCCCTGAACTGGAAACACTCCCTCCTCAGCATAAACAAGCAAATACTTCTTGTGAAGTGCTCCAAAGCAAACTATGAATCCAAATTAGCTTCCTCAATTAAGGACAAACATAAGGCATCCATAACTTAAAAGGAAAGGCCCAGATTTCTGCCATACTGGTAGTTAATGATATCACATATACTAAGCCTGTGGACATAACTAACCTGTTAGCTGACAAGTTTTGTGAAAACGTCACTCCCCTCTCCCTACCACAAGTACCTCATGACATCCTTACCATCTGTCCTCTACCTTGTATGGCTAAAGAGCTGGTCATAAATGCCCTCTCTAAGGCCAAAAACAGCATCTATGAAACCAGATAACATCTCAGGTTGCATCCTACATAGGCTCAAATAAGAATTAGCAACACCACTGGGTAGTATTTTCAATCATAGTCTAATCTCTGGCTTCATCCCAGCTGAATGGAAAATGGCCACTGTTATCCTCTTACACAAAGGTAGTGCTTCCACTGACCCAAGGAAATGTAGACTTATTAGCCTGACTAGCCTTATCTGCAAGACAATAGAGTGAATCCTCATGGACCTTATCAACAAAAATATAGGTAATCTCCAAACACTTGACCCTATTCATTTTGGATTTGTCAAAGGATGATCATGCCTGTTAAACCTGGTGGACTTCTTTGAGACAGTCATCAAGGCCCTGGATGAGGGGAAATCCCTGCATATAGTCTACCTAGACTTAGCCAAGGCTTTTGACACTATCTGCTACTCAGGCATCATTGATAAACTCACCCAGCTAGGTACCAACCCTTTTATCATTAACTGGCTCACTGATAGAACCCATTAGTCAAAATAGGGGAATCCACCTCCAACAGCAGACCTATTACCAGTGGTGTTCCATAGGGATAAGTTCTAGGACCTCTACTGTTTGGAATCTATTTCTCTGAAGTAAAAGCTAAAACTAAAGGTCTGTGGCTGACAAAGTTTGCAAATTACTGCAAACGGAGCTGTTAGAATCTCTAAATGATGTAAACACCCTACAAGATGGTGTTACAGAAACAAATGATTGAGTTTAAGGGCATAACTTTGGCAATGTAGAAAAAGTATTATCATCCCTTTCGGTAAGTGCGATGTTCCTGCTAACTACTGTATCAATATCAACACCTTAAGTATGCACAAAGTAGTGAGAGATCAAGGCACTCAGGTTGACAGCAACCTTACTTTTGATAACCATGTCTCCACAGTGGTAAGAAGGGTATTCTATATTGATCATCTCATACATAAGGGCATTGCATTCAGGAAAAAAAGAAGTTATAACCTCTCTGTGCTATTCCTTCCTCAGACCGGGTCTTTATTAGAAGATCCAATGTTTAGGTGATCGAACACCTAAACATTGATCTTCTAATATCGAAAGCAAAAAACAGCAAATGGACGATTTAACGCAGGGAAAGATTTCCCTTGGCCGTTCGCCGGATTTTGCCATTTCCCATACTGTAGAGCGATCTCGGAGTTGGTATATTTAGTTGGGGGGTGTGGGGGGCACAGCCCCCCACTTACTTTAGATGTAAAGTTATTTATTTTTTTTTTTTTGTGGCCAAAGGACGTGTTTCCCTGGGACATATTCGAAGGTCGATGTTTAGGTATTCGATCACCTAAACATTCAATCTTCTAATATAGACCCTATTAAGCCAATAATTGAGTAAAACGCCCCTTTTGGTATTTACCTTCCAAGCACATGTAGCAGTTGGAGAGCCACAAAGGTTCCTCACAAAGAAACTTCACGGTATTCAGCATCTGTCCTTTGTGGATCATCTGATATCACTGTCACTTTATTCTGTTTCATACAGACTTCTGAGAAGCAACCTCTTCCTTGCATATAAGGTAATATCTGACCCTACTTTATTGCAAATGCTAATATCTGCAAGTCAAACAGTACATGGGTTACTCACTCTAAAGACCTTAACCCAGTATGTGATATTAATAGAACCTGCTGGAGGGACAGATTTGTCTCCCAGATGCTACCACATCTTTGGAACAGACTCGCACTTCATGTCAAATAGAGTACCTCATTGGCTCTCTTCAAATGCAATCTGGATGATTGGATGAGCAACCATAAATTCACCCTGGAGGTTCCACCTGTGTTCCTTTTGGACAGGGGCAATTGGAAATAGGGGTGGACCTTGGCTAGGCTTGTAACGGCCCAAGGGCTATTAGCCTAGTGACTTCCTATGATACTAAGAATGTTTTTCAATGGAAATTTTTATTGGATAATATGAAAAAAGAAAGATGGTAGCTCATGCAATCTTTATGTGATAAAAGCGTTTAACAGGCAAACAAAAAAGAAAATTAGTTTGCAATTTCAAACAGGGATTGAAAGAGAAACTTTAAAAGGTTATTTGAAAACGTTATATAAAGTAGTACTGGTTATTGCAAAAGTTCATAACAAAAGGAGTTTATGAACTGGTGGCTGCTGCTGTAATATTCTGTTAGAAATAGAAAGGAAAAATTGCACATATATCAAGTATAATAAATGTGGAGGGAAATAGAAGTGCTGTAAACTATTGGAGTCAACCCAAAACATTTATTGTAGAAAAGAATGATATTTATATGTAACTGTGAAAAAAAGAAAATGTTATATTTGTGGGGAATTGTGACAAGATGTAAAAATGTGAATTGAAATTTTATAAATGTAACAAAATTGGACATTTATGGATGGATTACAAAAATGAAAATAAGATTAAGGAAAAGGAAAAAGAAAGAGAAGGAAATGCAAAAGAGAACACATTTTAGAAGTAGTAAAAACAGAAGAAAAATTAGATGATAAAAATGTAATAAAGAAGACATCAAAGTAGGTTGTGGAATAAGTGATGAAAGACATAAATTTGGAAGTAGTAAAAAATAAGTAAAAGGATAAAAGACAGAAAATGAAAATTTTAAGGGATAATTACAAAAGAAAAATGAAAGGAAATGGATGGAAAAGAATATATATAGCTAATAATGGGGGGAGTTGATATAATGGTTAAGATGTTTAACTGACAGACACAAGATACACCCCAGGATTCAATAAACTCTGTGCAGGAATAGTGTTATTTCTGCATGGAGTGAATGGTGTATGTTTCCACATAGCCTTAACAGCAGTGCATCTTACATATTTATGAAGGTGTGCTACTGATCAGACTAAGCGGACACAAACACTACTGCGTGCAGGGACATGTTTTAGTAGTACTCGCAATCCAACATGCCCCCTGCACTCTGAAAGTGCCATCTGTGGACACTGAAAACAGGAAATCTAAATAGGGTACTTTTCTGTTATCAGGGCAACAATTCTAAGGCGCACTGAATATTGTAGCCAAATGACTGCAGATTTAATTTGTGGACATCTGCTTCTTTCCTAACAAAGTGACAGTTGTGTATGCTTGCAGGTATCAAAGCTCTGTAGCCAGGGATGTCAGAAACTTCTGTTTTGCATTTCGGCCTCATGGCGACATTACCGCGTGGTAATGACTGTAAACTAAAAGCTGTTGCCCATCATTTTTTGTAAACACTTTCCTCCTCAGCAAATACGTGACATTAAGTTGTACTAGTGGTTTGATTATTGACAGCACATTTATCTGGAAGTGGAATTGTGGGCACTGACTGAAAATGAGTCTTGCATATTATTTACTTTGGTTTTTTTTTTATTAATGAAGGATGGATCAGAAGCAATAAAAAAATGACAAATACATTTACATTAAAAATGCAGCTAGAGTGCGTTCATTTTTTAGTAAACGTACATTACTTAGGTGATAATGTTTGAGCTTTTTGGGAGTGTCATTGTGTGTACTTACATCACCTATACTGTATATAAACTGCCAACACTGGAGAAACAGGCTCTGTATCAGATATTTGCTTTTCATTTAAGATGAGCCTCCAAGAGAAGTGAAAGCAGCGTTAAAACGGTTATTACTAAATGTGATCGTTTAGCGAGCATTGTGTGGCAGAGTTCCTGATAGAAAGATCATTTTGAAGCAATTTCTAGACTGTACTAGACCATACCTCTCATTTTCGCCTCATATTCTTTGTTTATCCTCATAAAATGTGGGGTTTTCTGGAAAATCACAAAGGATTGACGTTACTACACAATTACATTTTTCAGAAAAGAATACTAACACAAAACCTGTTATTCTAGCAACTTTATAAGTTTGTAAGTGTAATAATTAAATCCCCTATTTTGGGTCTTTGTCCTCCCATTATTTTCAGATTTGCTGCACTCAGAGGTTAAGTATGCTTTATTTTATGCTCATACCTGTTGAGTGTGCCTCATTGTGAGAAATATTTTTAATTTTGACAGTTCCACACTCTTCCCACCCACACTGAAATGGCTTGTCACACATTTGGTGCTATGAATGTAACTGTCTGTGGTAAACAAATCTGAGTCATATGCAGCAAAAATATTTTTATAAGCATCACCTTCAAATTGAAGCTGTAAGTGTTCCACATTTTGTAGAGGGAATGTAAGATAGTTGTGTTTATGTAAGAGTTACATCTGAGAACTCTTGCCCCGATAACGGAAAAGTACCCTAAATAGGAAGCAATGGAGGATGTGTGACAAGTACTGTCACACACCCCCTGCATTGTCAGTGTCGTATGGCACTTTCTAACTGCTTTCAGTGTCCGCAGATGAAAGCAGGAGTTTAAATTGGAAGCAATGCAGGGGGTGTGTAACAGCTACTCTCACACACTCCCTGCAATCCAAAAGTGCCATACGGCACCTTTAGCATGTCTCAACCTCTTAGAGCAAAAAACTGGGCAAAGCCTAAAATGATGGGGGGACAAATAGGAACAAATCATAAATATTGCCCTTATAAACTTATAAACCTGATAGAGGAATGGGGTTTGTATTAACAGAACATGTAGAGAAGGATTAGAAGTCTGAAAATGAATTGTATGCCATTATGTAGTGACTTCAATCCTGATATGTCCAATACAGACTTAGTTGACAGAATGACAGGTAATGCATTACCAAATATGACTTACAAGTAGTACTGATACATGTAATTAACGTGCTTTTATTAATTGTTTCTTCTATTCTAAGTTAAGTGTAAGCATAGCTGAGTGGGTTTATGCATTAGGGCCCTCTGCTCAGCATTGCTTAAACATCTCATAGGAGCTAACTGTAAATGTATAACTAAAATCCTTAATGATGAAATAGTGCAGTGGTTAGAGTTCCAGCTTTGCATGCAGGAGTTCACGGCTTGGGTACCAGGACAGGCACTTTTATTTTTACATGGAAAAGCAGTGTTAAAATTAATTTTATGTTAAATTATGTAGTAATTGATATTTTTACCCAGGGTAGTGTAGCTGGTTCAAAACAGAAGTGTGAGTGCATATAACATGTGAAATCACCCATGTATACACAAGTGCCTCATACAGTATAGTCATACCCCAAGGTAATGTAATGAAAGCACATAGTGGGACATCATGTGAAGTAAATCATATACACTTAACAATATGTCAATAATGATGAATTAATCTACAATTCTGATATTTTTAATGAAAACTGAGTAATGCTAAGCAGTGCACAGCTATGCTTTGCCAGTTTAAGCATTGCTTAGACAAATTCTAAGCAGCAGTCAGCTCAGCTAAGCGGATTTGCAGACTGTTAAGCAGTGATCAGCATTTACCCCTTTAAGCACTGTAAAACTCATCTTAGTAGTTTTGCACACCATTTAGCAGAGTTTAGCATTTTAAAAATGGTCCAATGACAGCAAAGGGTGGGAATATGGCCTTATTTAAACCACACAGGTGGGAATATAGCTATAACCTGTTGTAGTCTGATCTCTGCAGGAACCATGTCTGGCATTGGAGAGGGGGCATGCTTTCAGGCACAGCAGTGTGGTATTCAGGAGTCCAAGGTCATGGTTGGGCTCCTCATAGAAAACCATGATAACAGACTGCTGCTGGGCCAGTATCAGGGATCTCAGAACAAAGTGGAGGGGTGGGACCATCTGGCACGTGACCTCACCAGGCCACTGGAATCCGCCGGACTGGTGAGCAGGTACGGCATCATTATGCCAACCTAAAGTGGAGGAAGGGGGAGCTCTTGGCCCAGTGGATCCAAGATGCATGGGCACGGAATGCTCCAGTAGTTTGTAAGTATCTCATCCATAGCTGTACCAAATCCTAGGCTATGTGATAGACAGGTATGCATAATGGTTGTTTTCTCCCCCTACAGCTGCAGATGAGAGGGCTATCAATGCCAAGGCCCATGCTGAAAGACTAACAAGGCTGCGCTGACAGGCTGGTGAGTACAGATCTACCTTGCAGTATATAGTGAAATAAATAAGAAGGAGTAAATTGTTTACTGCCAGTAGGTGTAGTGTGTTCTGTGTCGAATGATTAAATAAAAATTTGCCAGACTAATATTGATCTACAGGATATACAGTAGTAAAGCACTGTGTCATATAAGTGCAATAAAGACCTAAGCCACCAACTGTTGTGTTTACTCTGGCATGTTGTTGCAGAAATAAAATGTGTGCAGGTTCTTCACTGCAAATATGGCTTTGACAGCAGGAATTAACTGAGGTAGTTCTGAGAAACAGCTATTATGCAAAACAGTAGATTGTGGAGCTATAAAACAAGATATAAATGAAAACTGAAATATGCTATGCACTAAGATCTGAACCCTGAATAGTAATGTCTAATGTATTATAGTGTGTCCCCTGCAGCATTGCCTTGTGTTAACCTTTGCTTTCCAGATTGTATTATTTCAATGTATTAATACACAGTACACTGTCATGCATGAATCTCAGGATGACAAGGTCAGATTGTCTAACCCACAGAGTCATAGGCAGACAACAGCCAAAAAAGAGACAGCAGTTCTGCAGTAGCTCAGTGTGATGAGAAATAGCATTGTTCATTTTAGCACACCCAGACATGGTTCGAATCCAGGGAGTAGTACTGAGATGTATGCATATATTTGTAGAAACAGTCAGATAGTGGTATCAGATATTTTATTCGCAGGTCATACAGGTAAAGAAATGTTTGTAGTAGCTGTATGAAGGGTATACCAATACATCATTTACAACTGCCCCACTGTCCAACCCCATGCCGGCAAGTGACAGCAGGATAGGTACATACACCATACACTCTTCCCGATACATGTCTCAAGTGTCACACTGTCACGGCTAGTGGCCATTGCTGCCAATCACCTTGGACACAGATAGGAATCCAGGTTAAGTATGCCAGTAGCAGACTCTCACAACATCAGTGCAGGGTACTCCTTTTTGTCAAGTACGTAACCCTGATATGTACAAGCCCCTTTCATTAATATAGCCATAGTTCTCCCAGTCTGCTCCATACCATTACAGGAAGACAGTCTAACAGGTATGTATGTACTACAGAAGCTATGGGCCATAGGTAGATGTACAGTGAGGGCAGATGTGTAGAGTATTGAGCAGTACTGTTTTGAAAAATAGAAGCCAATACAGTTCAAATAGACTGTTTTCTCTCCCCCACCCCTCATCTGCATCAATAATTATTATTATTCATATACTACGTCAAAACCTGCTGTTGGAACATGTGTTCTATTATTGTTCATATATTTAATTGGTTGCATATTAATATACCTTGTTCAAATACCATTATTGGTGGCCTGTTGCCTTCAGTGCAACTTGCATGCTGTTAAAATGCTTACTGTTGTTCCATTTATACATGTGTTCTGTTTGCTATGCAACTGTTTCAAATCTGTTGGTTTGGGTTAATAGGAACACCCACGCATGCTGTTATAACGAATTTTGAAATATTTTGTTCATGACTAATATATCTTGGAAAACCACAACACCATAGCATATTTGGGAAGGCCAATCCTGGCAGATATGCCTGTCCAGCCTCATCTGGCAGTGGGACTGGGCCCAAGCACATCTGGGACCCAACCTGGAACATCCTCCTCTGCTGGTCCTGCACCACCTTTGAGTGGAACTGCCTCAGGGTATGGGGCCTGTCCCCCCCAGGCATGAGCAATAAGAGGAGCCTGTCACACACATGTTCCTGGGTATGGTGCGCAGGGTCATCCGGTCAGAGTTGGATGGAAGGCTGTAAAAAATGGAGGGCCATCTGGCACAACTGGAGAACCAGGCTGCCCCTGTTGTCCAGCCCCAGCACAGCCACCTTCAGGGCTGTAAAGGTGCAGTGGTGACCGTCTATGGGGGGGGGGACCTCAGTCTCACTGTATCTATTTGGGAGTTCATGGGCCTCTGATTCCCAACCACCCTCCCTGTCCAAGGTGTTTACCCCCCTCGTGTGTCATATACCAGCCCTGTCTGCTATCTTGCGTGTATTGTCTGTCTGCAAATGCAACCTATCCTACCCAACCTACCTCCCCAAACATACCAACAGCTCTTCCCCAACATCCCACTCTCACCTTAAAAAAAGGGCATCTGTCCCGCAAAAAGATCATTGCCCCATACATAGCTCTACATTTTGCCACCATGTCCAGTGACGTAAATCAATCTGCAACCAACTTACTCTACAAATGTATGTTGCCAGCACCCCTCCCTGTGGGGTGTGAGGCTGTAAATTCCAAATTTGCCATGTCAGTCACAGCTGTTGCTGCAGAAGAAATGTAAAGCTATGGTGCTTCCCTACACCCATCCTGCATATCCCTCGCTGATTTTCCTAATGTTATTGTATTTAGGGGGTGAGAAGGGGTGAAGTTGGCACTGAATCAATCTGCCAGGATATTGGCAATATCCTTGGGATCAGTATATTTAATGCCATTCTGTTGTTGCTCAAAGCAGATCTGAGCATTGCCATTTAGATTCTTGACAGTTATAGAATGCCCTGTGGTTGTCTTTGAAATCTTTGGCAATTTTATTTTCGTAACTAGCTTTGGAGGATTTTATGAGGGATCTCAGCTTCTTACTGTGGCTGGTAAGGGAGATTTTTGCATCCTGGGATTTTCCTCTTTTTTGCAACAGTTTTTTCCTTTTGTTGTAAAGTTTGTTTATGGCAGGGGACCACCAGATTGGCTTCCTTTTTTTGGAGGAGAGCATCTTGGTTCTATTTGGGATGGCACAATTCATGCATGAGTGGCTGTGCTCGTACAATGCCTTAGTGTAGGACTCAGCAGTCAAACTTTCAGTTCCCGTCTGCATGAGTGTCATGAAGTTTGTAACTTCTGACTTGAGTAGCATGACGTTGGGCTTGGAGAAGTTTTTATGGAGGTTTCCTTACTGGGGGTGGGGGTGGGATGTGGATGTTTAGGTTGATTAGCTTATGGTCTGACCTGACTAATGAGGGGGTGACCATAGGTGTGGAGCATTGATTTCCCATGTTGGTAATGACCAGGTCTAGGATATTGGAGCCCCTGGTGGGACTATGGATTAGTTGATCCAGGGCAGTGGAATTTATGAATCCCAAGAACCATTGGGCAAAGGTGTTGGTGCACGAGTAGTTTTCCCAGTTAATGGCAGGGTAGTTGAAATCACTCAGTATTAGGGTGTTTGGTTGCATATTAATATTTTCCAGTATGTTTAGAAAGGTGTAGTGAGAATCTTGAGGCATGGTGGGGGATCTGTAGCAGGCTACAATTTGGATTGCAGTCTTACCTAGTGTTAGTTGCACCTGGAGAATTTCAGACGCATTATGTTGGGCAACTAACCTGGTGGTGTGAATATCCTTGATGAATATGGACACTCCTCCACCTTTAGTGTTTCAATCCTGGTTTGGAAGCTGAAAAGAGTGGTAAGAGTTGTAGCCTGGTATTGCAGGGGTGCTCTTTGGAGCCTTGAACCAGGTCTCAGTTACTGCACAGATATCAATGTTCTCCATTTTTATGAGTGCCTCGAAAGAGTGCATTTTGACATTTAGACTTCTAGCATTGAGTAGCATTACCTTCAGATTTTGCATGCTTGTACCTGTTACAATGGTGGTTTTGTCCTTTGAACTTTGCCTAAAAAAGGTACTATAGGGGTGGCAAGAGCTTTAGCCAGTAACCTGAATCCCAGGGGCAACAGGTGCAGACCATCTCTGGCAAAGCATCGTGGTCTGTCGATCATGTCGTCCCAGGCAATCAGATACTGAATCCCCTTTGAATGACACCAGAAGTTTAGCCAATTGTTAAATTCAATCATTTCGTCCTTATATTGTGGTATAATTCTGGGTGAGGGCAGGATGCTACTCATGGCTAGGGTCATACCTGCTTGGGCCACATGATCCAAGAGCTCTTCCATGTCTCTTTTCATGTAGTCCAGGGAGGTACATCTCAAGTCATTCACTCCAACATGGACAATGACAGAGTCATATTTGTACTTGTTGTGGAGTGACTTGAGTGCAGGAGTTATGTGGTGGATCCTGGCACCCGACAGGCAGCTCACTGCAATTTTCTCCTTGTTCAGCCTGCAGATTGGGACATCAGTGTGCCTGACTATAGAGTCACCTATGACTAAAGTGTTAGGTACGTTGTCTTGCCTTAGGGGCTGTTTGCTGGGTGGCACACTGGTGTTGTGAGCTATGTGACACTTTGGTTGTGATTGCTGTTTGCTTGCGTTTCAGCTTCAAAGGTCCTTGTTGCTTGGGCAGGTTGCAGTTAAGGGCCTCCACATATGTGGATTTAGTGTTGCTATGTGTGGGTGGTGGTGGTGTGAGTTTAGAAGGGCTATGTGTTGCTTGAGGTGTAGTGCGAATGTTAACCTTCTCCTCTTGACTGTCTAGCACAATCTTGGGTGGAGAGAACGTTGCTTCCAGTTTGGCTATGTAAGTGCATTTCTCACAGGTTGTAGTGTTGGGTGGTAGGAGGAGAGGGTTGTCTGTGTACAGGAGGCAATTGCTGCATTGCCCCAGTATATCCAGATTCACCAGGTGGACAGGAGAAATCAATGGAAGCTGACACTTGGACATGCCTTTTTTTTTTTTTTTTTTTTTTTTTTTCTAAGTACAGGAGCTGTTTTCCCTTACCTTAGCAAGGTACTTTGCAATTAGAGGCTGTTTAGTGCCTATGATTAATTTCTCCTTATTAATAAGGGGGACAGGGGACCAGAAAGATGGACATATCTCACATAATGGTGTTACAAACTGAAACAGTTGCTGATGTTACAGGGTTTGTTGTAACATAAGGCGGCACAAATGGATGTCAATATTTACTGACTTCAGTCCTCATTATCCTACTGTTTCTCAAACAGAAATTGTCTGAGGAACAGGCCAAACATAAGATGCAAACCTCTAGGCATTCTGTGGACATCTAGACTGTTGAGAGGTATGTCATAGACATATCACTGTCAGATATCAAGTCACGCTGAAAATGCATGTACAGACAAACCCTGTTAATCTAGCAATCTTCTATGTGCATAACAGCAATACTTACAATCTATACCTCTTTCTGGACCTTTGTCCCCCATTTTGTTGGGCTGTCTCCACATTTCTTGTTCTAAGAGGTATTTCCACTTACCTTCTGTGAAGCTGTAGCCCCCACACCTCCATAATGTCCTTCTCACAGGCAAGGAAATGTGGCAAGACCCACATGAAGGCCTTAATTATAGCACTGTGTTGCTATGTCATTGGCTGAGAGAGAGAATACAGCTGCTCTGGTTGCAAGTAGCAAGTGGGAGACACCAATTTGTGCACAGGCCATCACCTGCTCATGAGCATTACCTACAAAAGGCAAGCCTCTGCCTTGGCAAAACAGGTCTGAACCTGTCTACACAAAGACAGACTGCAACTACACAAACCTAAACATTTGCATTATTCTGAGGAAATTTCAGCACTGCAACAGGTATGTCAATCAATTAAGCATGCAATGGAATGCAGAAGGGGGATGCAAAATGTGAAATAGGAAGTTAAACAATAGGTCTCAACAAGACTTACTGGACTCACATGTTGCTGTTCAGCACCTAAGGCCATTCCTGCCAGCCCTGTCTGCAGTGACAGATCACAGCTCTAGCCCCTGAGTCACCCAAGTAAAGGTCAGCTCATATAAGACTACTACTGGAGTGTCTGTTGTCCAATACTGACAGTGACACTGCTAGGCCAGCTACCTGGGATGTTGTAAATGTTCATAAGGCACCTGTGAATGCTACTATAATATATATGCTTGTCTTACAAATATAAGAGACCTATATAGAGTATGTGCATAGTAAACAACTGGCACAGAAGTATGTGTTGAACTGTATGTTATATACTAAGCTCATTCCTTTCAGCTGTCCAGAGTTTTGTAGACTGACCAACTGTTTGCCTCATATTTGTAGTCAATGCCTCATACAGTTGTGTATTGTCTGGCAAATCACTCGCAACACAGTAAAGACTGAAGACATAACATAATAGCATACATTTGAATGTCAGATGACATATCCTGCAGAGTATTCCTGTGAATGTGAAACTGTCTATGCTAGCAACTAAGTGTGTTACAGCTAGATTTATAAAGTGTCACTATTTTCTGGCCTTTGCCCACCATTGGTGTGCCTTTGTCCAGATGTCTTGCTCTAACAAGAGCTAGGAGTCTTAGCGTGAAACTAATGTCATTGCAAGTGTAAGTTGTTCTAGAGGATGCTGACGTGTGCAGTCACTGACACCTGGTTTGCAGCTGTGGAGAGCACACTGACCTTGCTTGGTTACTCATCCCACCATACTGTTAGACCCCAAATGGAGGGCTGCAAAGCAAAAGGAGGTGGAGTTTTAAACATTATCCTGCACATACACACCTCCAAGCTGGCCAAACAGTATGATGCATGGGAGACATCCCTAGTGCAGTTAACTGTTGACAAAACACCTGCTCAAACCACAGCTAGCTACAGACTTCATCCATGACTCTGGACACCCACTACACCTATCTGGACTTGCTTGAATCTGTCAAGATTCAACCGTCTACCCTGCTCCTGTGTGACTAACTACCCAACCATAGTGTGCATGACCTATTATACCTGAATATGAATGCACAGAGATTCCTTGGCTTTGTCAATGCCAATGCATTGGATCAGCTGGTCAACACTCCTACAACAGGTGGAAATATCCTGTACCTGATTGTAACCAACATGAGTAGCCACTATAGTACTCCTACAGTGTCATCCTCCTTGGTAAGATCGGACCACATAGTCATTACCATTGAAGTCGCCATCTCCCCTGCCCCCACCCTGTTAGTGTCAAGCAAAGAACACTTTCCAAAACTGACTATAAATCTCCTCAGAGCAGGTATAATTAGCTTTACAGCCACCGTCCCATCAGTTGGAAGAAGCAGTAGTGCCAAGTCTACACCACAATACTATGTGAGCACCTACATAGCTGTATGGATTCCGCAATACCTGACAAGACAAAATCTTCCTCGAGGTAGAGTAAACATATGTGGTGGACAGCAGTAATATACACATTCCATAACAGGTGGAAATAATTGCTGGACTGGGCCAAGAAAAAGCAGGTGCCAAATTGGAACCAATGTCACCTTTATCTGAACAAGCAAATAAGGTCACATGTGAATTACCCTAAGGCTAAATTTGAGTGCAAATTGGACAAATCCACCAAGACCAATCACTAGGCCTTCCACACATATGTCTGCAATCCCAAAGGCAGCACTCAAATCTGCTCTGCAGTGGTGGTCAACAACACCACATACACATACGGCATAGATATAGGCAACATGCTGCAGACAGGTTAAGTGTAAACCTCACCCCCCTGTCCCCCCATCAGTACACATGGACATGCACAGCACCTGACCCCCTCCCCTAATCATCAGGAAGCAGGTCTGTAATGTCTTCTCAAAGGCAACAAACTGAAGTCTCCATAGGCCTGATACCATCCCTGGTTGCATCCTACATGAACTCAGACATGAGATCTCAGCTCCATTACACACTGTAGTCAACCAAAGCCTAAGCATCAGTGTCATCCCATCTGCACAGAGGACATCCATTGTCATCCCTAGACACAAAGGTTGAGCAATCCACTGACCCAGCCATCATATGCACATCAGCCTAACTAGCCTAATCTACAAGGGAATGGAAGCCAATATGAAGGAACATATAAACAGGGACATCGGCAACCTCAAAATGCTTGAGCCCACACAATGTGGTATTGTCAGAGGGAGATCAGGCCTGATAAAGCTGGTCAACTTCTTTGAAGCATTCAAACACAAGGATGAGGGAAAGATGGTGCACACTGCCTACATTCACCAAGCCCAAAACTCTCACAATAATCCCCAGATGGCCATGATACATACGTCTACACAGCTAGGCATCAACCTGTATGTTACCAGATGGGTAGCTAACTGACTCAATGATAGTACCCACTTAGTCAAAGTAGTAGATGCCACCTCTAGTAGTAGGATCAGTCTGGGGGCCTCTACTGTTTGAGATATACATTTCTGAGGTACAAGACAAAACCAGTGGTCTGTGGCTGACCAGGTTTACAGATGATTGCAAGCTGGCCACTGTCTTACATTCCCCTATTTATGTGAGCATCCTCCAAGAAGCTCTTACACAAATTAATGACTGGTGCCAAAAGCATTGCCTCAAACTAAGTGACAGGAGATGCATCATTTTCCCTATTTCCCATCCACACTAATTTTGATTGTAATAACAATGTACTGATCATGCAATCAGGTGTGAGGCGATGCAATCAGGTGTGAGGCGACTTGTGCACCAAGGTTGGTAGCAACCTGACAGTTTCCCACCATGTGGGCACCATTGTATGGAAGGCTGTCTACATGGCCCACCTCACAAATATGGGTATGTCATCTAGGAACCTGGAGGCCACAACATCCCTGTACTCCACCCTTATCAGACGTATTACTGAGTACAAAGGCTCCTTTGGCATGTACCTTGCCGAACAAATGCAGCAGTTGCAGAGACCACAGAGGTTCTTGAACAGGCAAACCCAGAGTCTGCAACACCTATCCTACACAGATAGGCTACAGCCCTGTCCCTGTACTCAGTCTCATACAGACTGATCATAGGCAACATGTGTCTGACATACAAGTAAATTTCCAAACCAGCCTTGATGGCATTTCTGCATATCCGTAAGACAAACCCCACTCATGCAGCCTGCATGCAAGGCCCTCACCTGGTCTGTGATATGTACAGTACTTGTTGGTGGGGTAGTGTAGTGTCTCAAACAATACACTGTTTGTAAAATGCACTCCCTCCCCATGCCTAGCAGAGTATCTGTACAGCCCTCTTAAAGAAGAAGCTAGATGACTGCATGGGAAATGGAAAAGACACCCCTGGGATCCTGCATGTGTCCCAACTGGACAGAGGAAACAGGTGCTGGCTTTGTAGGGACATGGGCAAAAGTCTGAGCTAGGCTTATGAGGACATCCGAGCCAATAGCCTGGTATCATTTTATGAACCTATGCACCTAGTACTTTACATGTTTCCTGTGTGTATTGCAGACTGTCCTGCAATGTTGTCTAAAATGAATCTCTGAGTCTGAACTGTGTAGGTACTGCATTGAGTATTCTCATGTTCCTTCATTAGTTATTGTCACATAGTGTTAAACCTTGTCATTGTGTCTGGTCTGTGTAGCAGGAAGTCAGATCTTACAGTACTTGCATATGCACTTGGTGACACTATACAGCTCACTCCAATAGCCTCAGTATTGGTCACTCTTGCCATTCTGCTAATAGGCCCATCACACAGTAGAATTTGTCACCCTTTGTTGAGGGCCTTGCAGTAGCTGTTATAGAGATGGATTGTAGCAGTCAGAACTACCGTAAAGTCTGCCCTGAAGGGCCTATAGGTGGCAAAGCTGTGCCAGATGTTACCAGGAGAGTGAGAGTGTGTGTGTGTATGCATGTATCGGCAAACATACTGCATGGTATTAATTTACATATGTTGTCTTCCCTTCGCAGATGAAAATGGGGACTGATGTTTCTCCCCCTCACAACCAGATATCAGTGTCCTAGCAGACTCTCAGTGATGATGGTGATCATAGTGGTGCACAGGTGTGGCTTTTGGGGTTCTGTATCTGTGCCATTGGCTGGTATCCCACTGTCATCCACAATGTCCTTGCACACAGTCAGTATGCCCACACATACCTAGTCCCCAGCAGCCAGAGATAATGGACAGTTGGAGGGTGATGGCATAGAACAGGCTAGTGTGGTGACAATGGCAAGTGTGAGTGTAGACACTAGCCATAGCCAGAGAGCAGGTGAGGTCACACACAGGCAGATGGACAGGAGTGCTCGACAGAGGACTGCTGCCCATCAAGGCCCTGTTGCAAGTGTCACAGCAGGTGTCACCAGACACATGTTATGGTCTGTCATGGAGGCACAGAGACGTACTGACCACAGCTACAGACGCCCAGAGTCATGAATGCTGTACTTCCTGCCATGCGTGATGACCTCCACGGCATTTGTAATGCCGTACGTCATTTTGCTGAAGTCGTGGATAGAAGGTGGATTGAGACATTCTCACTGTTTGACCATGCAATGTCTGTGCTTGAGCATGTGGTGGGAGTAGGGCATCTGCCAGGTGGAGGTAGGTCAGCAACAAGATCAGCTGAGAGCCCATGAGGCCATGCTCATTCACAGTCCTGTAGTGGCAGTACCACCTGAACTACCAAAGGGAGGATGCTGTCCACACCCCACTGGAACAGGCCATAGGCACGTCATCCTGGCTAATCCAATCAGGGACGTGGATCCAGCAGACAGCAGTCACCATTGGGGAGTAGTACTGCATCTCTCCATGGGCCTGGTGGTGCCAGTGAGACTTCTGGAAGAACCAGTTCCCATGTCCCTGGCAGAAAACAGTGAACCATACATCCTGCCATGTAAGGTCCACGGCTGTCCAACATAGCCCAGTGTCGGGCATTCACATGGATTGATTGTGTTTATACAACCACTCACACATCTCTATCACAGGTCAGTCACCACCAGATATGCACAGCTCCTGTGCACAGCCCAGTTGAACACCAACCCTCCACACACACACACACACACACACACACACACACACACACACACACACACACACACACACACACACACACACACACACACACACGTCAACGATATGACCCAGCCTAGGCCTCTGGCAGTCCTACACCAAACCCTGTGTATGTGATGCTACCTTTGCCACATCCCTGTTATCCATACCATCGATGCTGGGACATGTTTATATGGTTCTGATGCACAGGGTGAATATAGTACAGTGTAGTAATATAATAGGTTCATAGGTTAGTACTAGGCTAACTGCCCTTGTGAGCCATTGTAAGCCTTGCCAATTATCCCTTGTGAGACTCAAACCCTGCACCTTGTGTTTGTAAGGCAAACACCTTAACCATTAGGCCACCCTCCCAACCCCCCTTAATGAATCCCTTAATTCTGTGTAAGGTGCTGTCTGGTGGCAATAGTTATGGGTACAGAGTGAGGTGCATGTACCTTTTTAGCCATGATGCATTACTGCTGTTAGTACTGCTGACTGACTAATGTCATGTACTGTATTCTGTTTCTGTTCCAGGTGTCTGTGTGTCTGCAGGCTGTGGGCCTGCTGACAGTAGCAATAATGAGTCTGGTGGAGTGGAAACGCAGTGACC
This sequence comes from Protopterus annectens, assembly GCF_019279795.1. Classification (NCBI taxonomy): domain Eukaryota; kingdom Metazoa; phylum Chordata; order Ceratodontiformes; family Protopteridae; genus Protopterus; species Protopterus annectens. The sequence goes on from NC_056725.1 coordinate 1,466,646,268, forward strand.
TTTTCATAGCCAAGGTACAGCTGTATATGTACATGTTTACCAGGTGTGTTTACATGAAACAGTATGTGAGGGACAATTAGGGCAGACAGTGTGACCTTGCATACATACCCTTTACACAGCCAGCTAGCCTTTATATATGTCACCTGGATGCTCTGTAGTACCACAGGCTCACACATACAGAGGAGGTTACTTGAGTACTGGCAACAGGTCCCTCACAAGCTTAGCCATTACTTTAACTGCAACAGATTCACCTATCAGCACCTGTTGCCCCTGCCATTTCTGTCCCATCCACTCAACCTTCATACAGTTGAGTGTATGCCTGGTACCATGTATGACAGGTTTGGAGTATGTATTCCTGACACAGGTCAACCTGCGTTAGTCTAACCTGACAATCACCAGCATGCATGTCTGCTAACTCATGTGCATGTCTGGCCTCTCGTGCTGGTAGTGCACACAGAGTCATAGTCATGGGGGCAGCTGTTGAATGTCTGACCACAGCTCCTACTTACACAGTCTTATGAATGGTAGTGCCAAATACATAACACAAATAGTACAGAGATAATGTAGTGTTGCAGTGTCTGCCACTATTTAAGTGGGTGACATTTGCAGGGGATGGTAGGATTGCCAATGATGGTATAGTCATCTGACACACACACACTGCTGCATGGGGACATGCATTGAAACACACATGCACATGGAGTTGACACTTCTCAGAGTAGATGACCTACACATCTATTTAAGTACAATACACAGTGATATGACCATTGAATGCACCACAGTGGCTTTGTGTTAGAAACTGTGTACCTGTGCTTTTAAGGTGGATGACATCTGTATGGGATGAAACTTGGTTGGCAATGGGGGAGTTCACAGGTTGGAAGAGGTACACAAAATGGCATATCCATCACATACAGTAAAGACAGCCACAGGGGATGTGCATACAGAAACACATACACAGTTGCCAATAGACATATTAGTAACCCTACATATCCACTTGTATGTACTATAGCGCTACATACACATGGCATGCTCCACATAGATTATATGCCTGGGACATAACACACAATCTCTTACAACAAATAATCTTGTGAATGCCTTCATGGATGGTGGGATAACCCACCAGAAATAGCAATTGGTCTCATCTACTACTCCTACAAACCTAGACAAGTGATAGAGTGACAGACTTTGCATCAGGATGATGTATCACTCAGGTATGATTTCTGATGCTGGCATGTGTCACTATGGTCACTGACATATTTGGCAATGATATCACAGGAATGCTCATTGTTAGGGGACACAGACCACGTATAGGTTGCAGACATCTGAATATTCCATGTACATCTGTACAGACTGGTATGGACTGCATAATGTTACATGGTGCATGTGAGGCAGATGGCATTAACAGGATCTTTAAAGTAATGTCATGGGTAGGGGGTCAACATGCCTTAAAATGCTATAACCTACACACCCAACAACCACAGGGGATATGCTTTACACACACTACTACAGTTGTCAGTACTGAGATTTGAACCCCTACCTATCTAATTATTTGTACTATAGTATTACGCAGTTATTGCACACACCACAGAGCTTGGAGGGCTGACAAGTATATATAGATACTTCTAAGGTGAATGACATCAGCTGGCCTTGTAAAGTAGGGCACTGGAAAGTGTACTGGGTGGTACATGCCTCAAAATGGTATAACCCACACCCCCAGAGGATATGTTTCTCACCCAAACACAGATGGAGGTTATGATTCATATGCACATATATAGTTGCCAGTATTGATTTAGGAACCCTACCTACTTAGTTAGGTGTGCTACAGTGTTATGCAGTTATCACACACTCCACGGAGGTTATAGAATTTATCAATGTCCCAAGGTATGTCTAAGGTGAATTATATCAAGAACACTTATAAAGTATGGCAATGGGAAATGTACTAGGTGGGAAGGGCATCAAAACACATTACCATACAAACACCTTCACAAACACACACACACACACACACACACACACACACACACACACACACACACACACACACACACACACACACACATTTGTCAGAACTGAGAGTAGAACCCCTACCTATCTAGTTATTTATACTTTACTGTTACTTAGTTATTACACGTGCCACGGAGCTTATAGGGCAAAGGGCTCTCCAAAGCTACTAAGGGAGAATGACAACAGCAGGACTGCTAAAGTAGGGCACTAGAAAATGTAGTGGCTGAGAATGGCCTAAACACACACACACTTACATTTGCCAGAACTGAGATTAGAACCCCAACCCAGCTAGTTATTTGTACTATAGTGTTGCACAGTTATCACACACACACTACAGAGAGTTTATAGCACTGATAAGTGTCCAATGGTACTTCTAAGGTGAATGACCATCAGCAGATCTTGTGAAGTAGGGCAATGGGAACTGTACTGAGTGGGAATGGCCTCTTAACACTTAAACCTACAGACACACACACAAAGGCAGGTGATGTGATATTACAACCCCCACCTTAGTACTATTACACAATGGAGCTCACCTTCATGCTGGCATATGCGACTGGTTACAATATGCCACTGTCTGCAGCATGACATCACTCTATGCCATTCTGGGTATCCCTGTGTATGACTCACTCTCTGTGTATACCTCCCTGTGTGTGTGTCTCTCTCTCTCTATCACTGTCCATCTCTCTCTTCACAATGTCTATGTGTGTGTGTATATGCTTGACACATTGTTTTATGTTGCCCATATATATGTTGCCCATATATATGTCTGTGTATCATGCACAACAGATGGAGATACATCACATATGGGCTACCTACAGCTAGCTGAGGGTAATCCTGCCTGATGGGTGTGTTTAGAGAAGTTAAGGTGTACATAGCTGTCCGTATGCAAAGACATATATGCACAATACAGTTATATAGGCTGATGTGGGTTCTGACATGGGCTGTGATTCGGGTTCTGACATGGGCTGTGATTCTTTAAGTGTAGGAGCATGCCCAGTATGACCTTCTATAGTAAGAGTGGGACTCCATTCCTGAGATAGTTGTACTCAGGTCTGGGGTTTTGTGTGCTACAGCCATACCTCTCAGAAGTAAACAGGAAGTTGCTAGAGGCACAGGGTTTTTTTTAGAGGATATTTTCTGCCATACCTGATGTCTGGCACTGGAATGTATTGTGTCATTACCTAGTGACAGACATCCTCAGATCATCACAGTGCTTTACCAGAGGAATGCAAGATGTATGATGCACAGACCAATATTATTAGCCCAACTATAGACATTCTTGCCCAAAACAGCTAGTTGAGAGGTGTGTCTACACCTGATTGACTGATGAAGCTGTGTAAACAGTCCAGCAACTTTGTGATATACTGGCTGGGGATCTCCTGCTTATGTTGTATTCTCCTTACCATATCCTGGTCCATACCTCTCAACTGTACAGTTTTTGGCAGATTGTCCAGATGTCTGTTTAGACGTTTCATCCAGTCTGCATATGGCAAGTTAGTTGCAAATAATTAAAAACTGACTTTACAAAATAATGACAGACATTAGTGTTTCAGACTTCATAACCTTCAATCAGTTCTTCCTAATGCAAAACCCATTATTCTACCAATGTTCTCAATCTGTAAAAGCAATATTTACAAGACATGCCTATGGCCTTTGTCCCACTTTTATGTATGACCTTGTCCAGATGTCTTGCTGTCAGAGGTTGAGACGTATGAGTGTGGGTACAGAGTGCATTCTACTGAGCAGAATTGTCCATTATATGTGTAGTTTATTCCACATAGCACTGTGACTTCCAAGTACGTCAGTGTCATAGCAGTGCAGAGTAATGTGGTGAAGCAATGACAGACAGTTGTGTATAGGCTGATAGGTTGATATGATGTTAGTGGGGTATTGGCCCTGAAGTCCTTATAACCCATGCAGATGAGAGAGTGTAGCTCTTGTTAAGACATGTCAGCACACAGATCCCCTGTCCAGCAGGGACACAGGTGGAATCACAGGACTGTATTTTCTGTTTCCCATGCACTTATACAGGGAGCGCATCACTAGGGGTATTGAGGGACTTAGCTTGATGTGGACAGGCAGTGTATTCTACAAATGAGGAAGTGTGTGGGACACATCTGTCACACCACAAGCCATACTAATATCACAGACCAGGTTGATGCTGCGTCTCCAGGTTGATCGAGTGGGCCTTGACTTCCAGATGTGCAACATTCCCATCAAGGTAGGGTCTAGATTGCTTTGTATGCCAGACAGGGGTCACCTCAGCAAAGTCTGTATAGAATGAGGTAGAGGGATTGTGCTGTTAGCCTATCTGTGTAGGGTAGGTGTTTGGGGTAAGACCTTAATGTTTGCAAGAACCTGGTGTGTAGAGTTTGCATGGCCTGTGGTGTGTAGTTTTGTGGAGTTTTTGTGTTTTTGCCTCTGATGTGCCCTTTGTTTGGGTTTTTGTTTTGCTGCAGACCTCCAATTACATGAGTGTGTGTTATGTATTTGCAGGTGATGTTTACTGACTCCATACACTACATGGCAGCTATGTTACTGCACAGTTTGTTCTGGTGTGCACATTCTCCATTTGTCTGGCCCGTGGTTCCGCTTCCCCTTATGTGTATCTCTTTGTCCTTCTGTAGTCCAGTCACAGACTTTGCTCACAGTGGCTGCTGTTATGCATTTGTAATTCTGATGTGAGTGGGGTAAATACTGTAACATTACACACAAGGTTATGGACTTCAAACCTCTGAGTGCACCTATTTAGCAGGTTGTCCATCATTGCACCATTACATTTGCTGTGGTCCTCAGACGGTTTGTGTTGCTATGTTATTATCGGGCTACATATTGGCCTAGCTGTCAAACCATCATAGACTTGACATCTGGACAGGCCCATATATGACAGTCAGACAAAGGCCCACACATGGGGACAGGGTGTTAATACTGTTCTGCAAAACATAGACAGTTGGGAGACCAGTTTGGTATTTGCTTGCTTTCTCTTATGGGTATGACATCTGCTTCCCCACTGTCTGCCATTGATGTTTTGACATGACCCTTTCTTATTTTGCAAATAGTTGGCAGGCAAATGCAATGTTAGGACAAGCAGAACAGATATACAAGGCATACTTGTGCTTCTTCTGTGACAACCTGTCATTCCAGTGGTATGGATGTTGGCCAGTGACATGTTGTCAGTACTGACCCAGTATGTTGCCAGCCTTTTATAACCTGGCAGTACACTGACCTTCAGTTACCTGCTGTCCTACTAGGCACCATACCTACTGACTTTTTAGAGCCAGACATCTGGACAAAGCCATGAGTAATTTGTGGACAAAGGCCTACATATAGGGACCATTGTTAACTATTGGCCTTACAAACCTAGAAAGGTGATACAATAACAGGTTTTGCAATAGCATGCATTTTCCTAAAGGGTATTAAGTCTGAAACTACAATCTGTCATTATTTTCTGATGTTAGTCTTTTGTGATTTGCCAGTGATTTGCCCGAAAACCATAATTTCATGATAAAGAGACCATAAATATGATGTAAACCTTTGGACAATCTGCAAAAAGTATGTACAGTTGAGGGGTATGCTAGGCACTGTGTAGTTTACTCTGAGCTGTGAACTGTCAATATGTGTGGCCCCTGTCCCTGACCTGTCCAGCTTTCCTGCAGTAACAGATATTGATGCCTGGACAGTGTGTACAACTCCTACCATAGTTGTACTTGACATGCAGAATAGTTGGCACTGCAGTTCTTGGAACATGGACCGTCATCCACAGTACTGTACGTAGGCCACTAAGACATGACACAAGCAGTAAGTGTAGGCCACATACTGACAGTATTGACCACACATACACATAGCTCATTGACCCCTGCATATTGTAGACATGCAACAAGTTATCAAGTTGATTGGGACAGCCCTGTGGGAATATTGCTCTGCTGCTAATACCCTACAAACAGTACTGTTACTACATTTCTATGGGAACATGGGTGCGTGTGTGGGGGAGGCCTGTGGCAGTTTTGATGACAGTGCCTGAGGCCTGGCTCTGTGTGTTTGGGGGGCACACCTGTCAACTGTCCACATTTGCACAGACTGTGCTAATGTTCCCTTTACATTTGGGTTCCATTTAGCATAGTATTGTGCCTGTCTTGGGGACTACAGGCATATCACTAAAGACCACAGGTTAGACTGTAATGGCAAACATTTGGGCTTCAGACTACTTACCCTTCAGAGCCTTACTGCAACTGCAAGACCTGCTGTGATATCACTGTGTAAGGGAATATTTCTTAATTGTCCCCATTTTTGGGCCTTTGCCAGACATTTATGTTTTTCTATGGCTGACTTGCTGGGTGAGGCTGAGGGGTGAATATGGGACCCCCACATTGATATCCATGCATGTGACCTATGAACCCCCAGTTAGTTAGCCCCCTACTTATACTGCAGTGGGATTTGTCACCTAGGGGACTACTACATACTCTGGAGAAGCCAGCATTGGGTGGACATTTCCTGTTGTCCCGCATAGCTGTCACTTGACTGCTGCTATCCCAGTAGCCCACTCCATTCCCTTGCATATATGCAGCAATACCATAGCTATGCTACCACAACATATTACTCCATTCCTTTATTGTTAAGACTGACTTACCTTGTGCCTGCAGCAGTTGTGAGAACAATGCTTGAGGCCTGGCTCTGTCGGATGCACCCAGGACACAGTCTATACATGGCAAGATACAAGTAGTGTGATGTGTGTGGCATACATTTTACTGTGTGTGGAAGTCAGAGAGAGGTGTCAGCCCCTGGGTCCCTACAGTGTGTGTGTACTATGCATTGCCTCTTTTCCAATGTCTGGGCATACTGGGCATGTCTCTGTCTGCCTACAGGAGCAGGCTCCGGGGGGTTCCTCCTCAGAGTCCCCCTGTGCCTGTGGGGGCTGTGTGGGCCTTACCTTTGATGTTCCTGCTGCAGCTGTTTCTGCAGGATTATATTATGCAGCATGGCGCATACCGTGAACATATGTGCACATATGGCTGGAGAGTACTGCATGGCTCCACCAGATATGTTAAGGCAGCGGAAACATGACTTGAGCATCCCAAACACATGCTCTATAATGTTCCTGGTTTGTGCATGTACCTCATTATGGTGTGCATGTGTGTGCGTGTGTGCATGTGCACGTGTGTATTTCTGATAGGTGTCATCATCCACGGCTGCAGTGCATAGCCAGCATCCCCCACCAGATGGCCATATGGGATGTTCCTTCTGGCAAATGCCTGGTACAACTGTGAGGCATACCAGATATGGGAGTTGTGATAACTACCAGAGCTGCCAGCACACACATTCATGATAATGCCCTGGGCATTGCAAATGACCTGGCAGTTGGAGTAATAACCCTTGCGGTTGACATACTCTACCCTTTTCACTTGGTGGTGCCTTGATGTGGATGTGAGTGCAGTCTATGGCACCAAATACCTCTGGGTAGTGTGCTACATGGTGGAAGAGATGCATATTGCTGGTCCTCTCCTCATGGGTGCTGGGGAAATATATGTGCTCACCAGCATGTGTTTTCATGACATGCCAGGAACTGGTGGAGTACCTAGGATGCAGATGCCGGTGAGACCCCATGATGTTGAAGGTCTTTGGATGGCATCTGTAGCTAGTATTCCTAAGGCTACACATACCTTGGTTTCAACTGGTATGGGTACCCCTCTTGTGCCTCTGGGTATGAGGTGAGGCTGGCACAGCTTGCTGATTTGCAGAAGTAAGTCCCTGTCCACCCTTTAGTGATCTAGTATCTCCAGATCATGTAGCCCCCGGTAGGTCACCCTGGGTCTGAACACTTCTCCTCAGTGTTGGTCAATTGTCAGCATTATCTTCCTCACCGCCCTCAGTCTGTAGCACATACTGATATGTCAGAGTGACAGCAGCCCCTAACATTCTTTTGTCAGTTAAAATTCCCCAAGTGTGTACACCAATGGTGCAGAGTTTGTGGGAAAGAAACAGACTGAAAGGTGTTTGCATAGTTTGCACTAGTGTGCGGCATATGCTACCTGTGTGATTGGCTGACTATGATACATTCCACCTGCCAGCTATATTATTTGTACTTGAGTGCCTTTATTCTGCTATTTCCCATTTTTTTCTTCCCGTTTCCAACCTTTCTAAGCCCCACAGCATATCGTGCAAACCTGCTGCTCAAATGTAAACACTTCTGCTAGTCCCTGTTGTTTTTATTTTATTTCCATTGTATTTAAGCCCCAGTGCATGCCACGCAAACCCCTGTAGGTATAGTTAACAGTATTGAGCAGAAAGGGCCCTCCCAGGGACACGAACACACACAGCATTTCTTGAACTAGAAAAGACACGCACCCTTGCTTAGCTGTGCTTAGCTGAGCTCAAATAGAGGCTGTGGAGATACAATGTGCTTATACCAAGCATGACACACCTCCTTTTAATGTCAGCTACTTCTCCTGCTTACACTACAGCATTATAGCTCCTACATGGTTGGGTGCAGGTAGACACAGTCTCCCATTTCGCTATTCAATAAATTTAGCTCATTTTCATACCCCACTGACTTAGCCCTTGTTACACCACTACACAGGAGCCTATCTCCTTAGCTACCAGTGTTCCCTGCCATTGTTTTGGTTCTGCATGCTACCCACTATAATGGCAAAATTCATATTTCACATTAAATTGTCTTTTTACATTTTTTTATTTTCTGCACAATCTCATTTACATGCCACTGTGCTACGCTTAAATGGCTGAAATTGGCCAAAAAAATATAAACATTGATTTTTTTTATAACTTTTAAACAGTTTTCCATGCCAATGGCCATATGTTTGGCCATTGGCATGCCTAATAGTCATAATACATGCTTTACTTTGAGCTGCCATGCCCGCGTTTTGATTTTTGCAGAAATGTACATGGTTAGTAACTGGAAGCAAACAAAAAGATGCCCAGTGCTATGAGTAAGAACACTTAATTCCAAAAAACAGATAAAACAAATAAAAACAGGTAAGCACTTTCATGATTGCTCGCTTCTTCAGACCTTAACAAACAGTATGAAAAAACAGGCCTTTAAATACAAAAAACTTCCAGTTAAATTAAAACCAATTAAAACTGTTGCGTGTTAACACTTATCAGTGAACTAAGCCTCTCCTTTACGAGAGGCTTTAAAGCAACAGCACTATTCAAACCAGGTGGCACATATGCTTTAAAGTTGACAATCCATTTTAACTCAGCAAATTCAGTCTCATTACTCAAATCCCCTTCCCTTAAACTTTCAATTAATTCCTGTAGTACCAAGAACTTAAAGCTGTGACTCATCCCAGCTTCAGATACATGTTTCGTTAATACATTTGTTAATTTATTATTTCGTATATCACTCTGATGCTGCAGAATCCTGTCCTTAAACATACGATTTGTCTTTCCTATGTAATACGAATCACATACATTACACTTAGCCATATAGACCAATTTTTTTGTACAACAATCTGCATAAAAGGACAGTTGCATAGGTTCCATACTTAATGGATGCATAATCAAGCGTGTAGACCATATATAACTGCATGCCTTGCAAGACCGGCATGCATGAGTGCCCTGACACTGGGAGGTGAGGTGCCTATATGGTTCAGTGTGTGTATAACAGAGTCGCTGTTTTAAGTTCCTGGTATTTTTAAAACAAAACTTAGGAAATTGTTCTATATGTTCACTGACAGAGGGATCAAACAGGATAGACCAATTTTTCTTTATGACTTCACACACTTTATTAACCTCTGCTGAATAGGTCAAACAAACACTATATACACCCTTGTTGCTGTTAGCCTCTGTGTCCCTCACTATACTCAAGGAGCTGTCAGAGAAGTAAGGTTTTACTTTGACACCAACCTATGTATTCAGTTCTCTAATTTCCTTACCTATCTCACTGCTCTTATAGCCCCTCTTCAATAGATCTGTGTATAGCACTGTTAAAGCTTGCTCTAAAGAGTCAGCACTAGTATGCAATCTCATGCACCTAAGAACCTGATTTTAACCACGTTCCTAGTAACGTGGGATGGATGCATACTAGAACAATGTAAGATGTTATTTTTCCTGCATGGTTTCTTATACATTTTAGTGGACATGTTACCTAACATATCTTTGCTCACAGTAATGTCTAAAAAATCAATGATGTCAGAGTAGTGCAGAGAAAAAGACAAATAATTAGTTGAAGTCTCTAACAAGGCCACAAAGGCTTGAACCTCATCCATAATACCATCCCAAACAAAAAAGATGTCATCCATAAATCAGTTATAAAACATGACATGTGTTTTATATAGATCTTTGCTGAAGACACATTCTAGCTCCCAATTGGCTAAAACCAAGTTTGCATACGTGTTGGCACATGCTGTGCCCATTGCTACACCTACAACTTGTAGAAAGTATTCTGACTCAAAGAGAAACAAATTATTCTCTAATATCAGCTCTAGCAGGGCACAGATCATGCTAATCTTAGAGTTAGAGAAGCCACCTTCCTTAATCAAGAATCGCCTTACCTGCTCAATCCCATCCTCATTGTGTATCGCAGTAAACAGTGATTTCACATCTAGAGTAACAAACATTCTTTTGATGTCATTACTAGATCTACCCCTAGCCCAGTTGTATAAATGCTCTAGAAACTGTTTACTATCTCTCAAAACTGTATCAACTTTGCCCAATATGCCTCTTAGTTGTTTGTCGACATATATCGACATTGGCTCAGTGAGCCATCCCCTTCCTGAAACTATGGGGCAATAGGGAGGATCCTTGGTGTCTTTTTGCACTTTTGGCAATCCATAGATCTGTGGTATAGTGGGGTGCTCTATAGAAAAATAAGTGTAGAGAGAATAGTCTATCTGCTCTGTCATTAATAAGTCATACAAAAAGAAATTCAGCCTGTTAATTATACCATTAACTTGGAATTTCTGCAGTAACACATACACTGTATTGTCATACAACATATCATGCATTTTGTCCAGGTAGACAGACTTATCTAACACTACAACTCCACCTCCTTTGTCGGCTGGTCTAATAACTAGGTGCTCTGCTCTAACCAATTGATTCAGTGCCTCATGCTCATTAGGTCTTAGATTAAAAAACTTTTATTATTTTTGTCATTAAAGGACCTTCTTAAGTCATCCTCACATCAAACAGGAACCAAAATAAGACAAACTAGTGAACAAAAAGACAGCTTGGAAACACCAAAGCAAATTCTCTCTCAATTTAATTCTCTCTCAGTTTAATGAAGCACTTTTTCTTCTTGCACATGTGGCAAGACTTCATCAGAAACTGAACAAACTTCAACACAAGCAATATATACACACCCTTTTTGCCACATGACACTTCTAATTAAAATCTTGTGTCTTAAAGGCACATCCACATTATTGCTACTTAAAACATTTTTTAAAAACAAATATGACTGACAATATTTTAGAACATCTCAACCCTTCCCTTGCTTCAGAATTTTTACCTGTAATGGTGATATAAATATATATACACAAACATACATATACTAACAATACTATATCAAATTATTGTGTTGACTTTTAAAATATGATATTACTTAGTTAACTAAGAAGTCAGAAACTTACATATCTGAGTCAAATAAAGTCAGATATCACAAATATGAACGCATTTTATAAAAATGCACACATATTAACGTTTAAGATTTTTCAACTTCAATATACTGTTTAAAGATATTGTCTCATTCAAACCCGGGTAAAACATTGCCCCAGTGCGTATTTGCCAACTTAACTCAAGTTGCTCAAGTAAAAGTGTGAGCGCCCCCCCCCCGACTATCATTAGCAACTGAATCAATTGCTTTGAACAAAAATAAATGTTGTGGATAGGAAATAATGTGTCTAGCCAGTGCATTGTCTCTGTTAAGGGTCTTTATTTTATATAGATGTTCATATACTCGTTCTTTTAACCTTCTATCTGTTTTACCTATGTAAAACGCTGCACAGCATTGACACTGAGCTACATAAACCACAAACTTGGACTGACAAGTGTACTTCAATTTGATTTTAAAACTAATAATTTTAACTTCAATGTCTTGTCCTGTACTCATGTATTTACAGTAGTTACACATTTGGCATTTGTATATACCACACTTCCACTGTGGGGTGTTTTTTTTATGTTGTAATAATTCCTTTAAATTAGTCCCCCTCTTGTAAATAATCCGGGGTTTGCTTTTGACCTTGTAGGAAAGGTGAGGATCTCTCCTAATTATTTCCCAATTTTTGTTCAAAATTGACATTATTTCCCTTGTATTACTACTATAGGGCGTTATTAAACTTAAATTCCATACTTTTTGTGTAATTATCTGTCACTTATTATAACACTTTGTAAACCAATGGACAAAATGGGTTTATACAACCCCTGTTCTCTCTTGTATTTTACTTCTTCCAGTAGACACTCAAAAAAGTCCACTGGGTAACTTCTCCTAACAAACATTGACCTCAAATTATTACATTCATCCATGAAATCCTGGTCCAACGTGACCATACGGGCAACTCTCATGAGTTATCCCTTCACCACTGATTTCTTTTGGTGCCATGGATGGCAACTGCTAAAATGTAATAAAGAGTTTGAATATGTGGCCTTTCTATAAATTTTTGCTACATATGCATTCCTTTCCATATCTTTACTAAGATCCACATCCAAGTATGAAATTCTGGTCATTTCAAATACATAAGTAAAGGAAAGGAAATCTGTAGTATTGTTAAAATAATCTACTAGTTTACTAGCGGCTTCCTTATTTCCTTCAAAAATGATAAAAATATCGTCCAAAAACCGTGTGTAGAACTGGATGTACTGTTTCACTTCTTGTTTACCAAAGATAAATTCTTGTTCTCATGAGGCCATTACCAAATTGGCATAACTTGCCCCACAGGGTGACCCCATAGCTAGTCTTTCGAACATATAACTTATCATTACATAAAATGAAATTATTATACAAAATTATGTCAAGCATTTCCTCTATTAAAGCCACCTCATCAGAGGCTACTGCTTTAGCTCTCAGGTAACTACTGACTCATTCGATGCCTTCCACATGGGGGATAGAAGAGTATAAATCTACCACATCCACTGTTAAAAAACTGAAGTTAGCATTGAATTCTAAATTCTTGATTTGTGACAAGAACGACCAAGAATCTTTACATATATATTTCTCTTGAGTTACATACTTCAACTTTTGGTCTACCCATTTTGCCCAAGGGAAGTTATACTTGCCCTAGCATCCACCAAAGGTCGCATAGGTGGATTATTCACATTTTTATGTAACTTAGGGATACCAAACAAAACAGGTATACTTGGGGAAGGCATAGATAAATATCTTAACAAGTCAGTAGTAATCCTGGTTTCTAACAACATTTCATATAAATGAGACTTTATTTTACTATATGCTTGATTTAACTCATTACGTGAAACCAACTGATATGTGGAACTTCGGACTATTTGGTCCATTTTATTGACATAGTCCTCCACATTCATAACAACAAGCCCCCCTCCCTTATCTGGGGCCATAATACGGACTGAGGCTTCTTGAATTAGTTGTAATAAATACTATCGTTCACTAGTAACATTTACAGATGAAGCATTCTTACTTTTGTTCTGCTTATGATTACTACCCAACCCTAAAACATTATATAAATCCAACTCACAAATGAGTTCAAAACATTGTAAAGTTGGGTGTAAAGGGGGACAAAAAGTAATTGAAGGATGTAATGCACTAGACTGAACCATAATATTGTCAACAAAAAGCATAGACAAATTGAGTTTATGCACAAATAATTTTAAATCAATTAAAGTTTTAACTAAGTCTGCTTTTCTTGTGGGGACGAAAGTGTACCCCTTGGCTAATAGTTCCACCAATGGTTGATCTATAGTAACATCAGAAAAATTGTAAATTTTAAAATCTTTATCATTATTCATAAAGATGTTCCTTAGTCCAAAATCTGCAGCATTAGTTGTTGGGGAAGCTGGTGCAATAAGAGGTGGTATCATCTCCTGCGTTTCCAATTCTTCCCTTTGTAGTTGTTCTTGGAATGAGATTTCTTGTTCTTTGATCTCAGATTGTATTGGTTGGCTTGATGCTGAAAATTTTGGGCGTTAGCTGATGTATTATTCACAATTGACTGTTGGGGTAACATAGGTCCCTCACCTGATGGAAGTGCACTACTATCATTTGAGACAGATCGACCATGTGTTAATTCATTTCTGTTTGTTGTGTTACACACAAATACATTCATAGCAGCATTGCTGGATTTTGCTACTTGTGAACTTGGGGGTGGGGGGTAAGCATGCCCCTCACCATATGCTTTACGGTCTCTAGCTAGTCATCCTGACATAACTTAACAAAAGACTCCATAGCTGGAGAGTTAACTGGTGTAAATGTGCCAGGTTTCTTAAAAGTGCTGCAGACTCCAGTATCACTACCTGAAAAAATAGTCTTCAACATAATATTCCTGGCAAAAACTTTAAGATCTAAAATAGTCTCCACAAGGTCCATTTTTGTAGCAGGTATAAAAGAAAGACCTTTGTTCTGACATGGATGTCTGTCTGCTTACTGAATTGCTAATTCACATCATTTGCATGGTTTTCACCAGCAAATGAGGTAATTAGCATTATTCAGTGGTGTCCATGTCAGAATAGTGCTGGGAGGCTCATGCATGCCCCCAGCCTTGTTTACCAGATTGCTCAGCAGCCATATTCCATACAATAGCTGTTACACTTTTCTGACATGGAGAATCGGCTTTATTGAATCCCAGCCACAGTGTTTGCTTCTCATCTTTGGGAGGGAAATTGTCTAGGCTTAGAATAGCCTATTAAGAAAGCTAGCCTAGTAATTAGCTATGAAATTATGGAGCCATTAATTTAAGGGAAAGTGAAAATTTTAGAGTGCTTTCTGTAAATGAGAACAGTACTAAAAATATAGTAAGAAGAATAGGGATTTTGGAGTGGTGCAAGACATGTGATGTTGATACAATTATATTAGAAGACACAAGATTTTTAACAAACAAAGAAAGATTATAAACAGAGAAACTATGGGGTGGAACAATAATCTGGAATTTAGGAAATGAGAGATGTTCTGGAAGAGCCACATTCTGTACAAAAACAGTGAAGATATTAGATGTAAGTTTAGCAAAAATGGGAAGATTAATCATTGTAGATTTAAAATGGAAAGAAAAGGTATATAAAATTATAACATTATGTGTTTATACTAACTGTAAAGAAAGGGAAAACTTAATTCATAAGTTTTAGACTATGTAGTGATAAATATGAATATTATAATAACAGGAGACTAATTGTGATTTAAGAGGTAAGCATAAAAAGAAAGGAAATGATATAAGAAACATGTTAGAAGTTATAAGATGTGGTAAGTTAAAACTTTGGACAAAAATTCACGGACTTACTAAAATAGATAATTTTTATAGTATCACAAGGTTTATTTACAGGAAAAGGGGAAGTAGTTGAAATAGGATTTTCTGATAATCTTGCAATATGGCTAGAGATAAAGGAAAAGAATGAATATATAAAAGTAGGCAAAGGAATAACATGAATAAATGAGAAGGCATGGAATGAAGAAGGAAAAAAATAAACAGTTATGGAAAGATCATATTACTATGACAACGTTTTATAAAAACTGGTTTGAATGGTGGATGATTTTAAAGAGAAATAAAAAAATGTTTTTACAATGGCAATATGACATGAAAAAGCAGACAGAGAAAAATAAAAGAACATATAATGATGCATTAGAAGATTTCAAGCATAATGATAGAAAGCACTCTGACAATGAAAAAGAATTATATGAAAGACATTAAGAGAAAATACAAGAGTTGTTATATTAGCATATATTTTTTTTTACAAGGAAAAAGAGAAGTATTGAGCAACTTAAGCAAATTAGTAAAGGAAAATGGAAGTATAATTAAGAAAAAATGTGAAAGGAGAAATGTTAAGAACTCAGGGAAATAGTATGAATAGTGTAATACAATACATACAAGAAGTGTTTAAAGAAAAATTAAGGTGCTGAAAAAAGCATGGAAAATAAAAAACTTAACAAAAAAAGAAAATAGAGAGTTGGAAAACAAGATTTCTTTAAATGAGCTAGATAAAGTATTAGGACAAGTAAATATAGATTTGTCTGCAGCACCAGATGGAATACCCTGTATAAAAAGTTGAGGGATTGGCCAAAAAAAAAAAAAAAAAAGACTTTGAATGAATGGTTAAATATAAAGAATTATGTAGTGGAGTACTTAAATTCATATGGAAGAAGAAAGACAGAGGACAATTAAAAAAATGGTGACCATGATATTGAATAATAATGATTATAAGATCTTTATGAAAATACAAAAGAGATTTTAAACTGAAATGGAAAATAATATGATAGATAATATATAAAGGGGAAGGGTTGTCAAGAATTATTAATAGAGAAATTGTGGATGATTTTATGAATAGAAAAGTAGAAGCAAAATTTATGATGAGAGACCTTAAGGCATTTTATACAATTATACATGAAATTGTATGAGGAATAGTGAAAGAATATAGGTGAGAAAGTTAGGACATTTTGTATGCAAATAAAGTAAAAAATACTTATACATGGCTGGTTAATCCAAGAGGTACATTTGAAGAGTGGTGCAAGACAGGGATGTCCAATGAGTTGTATAGCGTTAGTTATGAAAGAGATAGTATGTGAAATAAATTACAAAATAAAGGAGATGGGGCATAGAACACCTGAAGGGTTCATAATTCCAGTTCTGTTAACACATGCAGATGATATTTTAATAACTGCAGGAAACAAAATTTGGATAAAACAAGTAATAATTTGCACACATGAGTCTCTAGAGGTGACAGGTATGGCCTTAAATCAGGAGAAAAGTAAAATTTAGGTGATGTAGTGAAGACAAGGGATATATATTTTACAATTAATGCAATTTCCATATTAGGTATGACATTTGGGAGTAAAGCTGTAAGCAGAATTCAATAGGAAAAACAGAAGAAATAAAACAAGCATGTCTTTTCTGTAGAACATATAAATTATCATTCAGAAAAGAAAGCTTATTTGATAAATACAGTCCTGATGGGGAAATTAGCATACTTAGCTGGTGGATTTATGTTGCCAACAGTATATGAAAAGGAATTACTGAAGGTAGTTTTTTTTCATTCATATGGGTTCTAGAGTAAAACCGGTAAAAAGAGGAGTGTTGTATATAAATAAAGAAGAAGGTGGTTTAGGATTAATCAACCCAGTAATATATAGTACCACTACAGCAACCCATAGTACCACTACAGCCCTCCTCTGCTTCACAGACACAGTAAACCATCTCAAAAATGAAGGCCTACAAGTGTCAACTATTTTTGGATATTTCAAAAGCATTTGACACAGTCTCACACCAAATCCTGCTAAACAAACTAAACCAGTGTCATCTATCAAATTCCACTCTTACCTGGTTCCAAAGCTACTTAACTGACAGGTACTAAGCTGTGAAATGGGAAAATTCTCTCTCTTCTCAGCTGCCCATAACTATAGGAGTCCCACAGGGTTCTTTCTTAGGACCACTACTATTCACAGTCTTCACAAATGACTTCCATACCTCCACACAGCATGCATCTATATTTCAGTATGCAGATGACACTACCTTAATCTGTGCTGCACAAAACATTCCCACCCTCCTGCAAACAACTCAACTAGCATTCTCTGATGTTGAAAACTACCTTACTAAAGCTCAACTTATCCTCAATCCAAAGAAAACTCAGGTTATGATTATAACCAGTTCTAACAAAAACACTAACAGTCAATTCACTAGCTACTCCACAAATGCTACTCCAATTGCTCCAGTGGCACAGGCTAAGCTATTGGGAATAACCATAGAATCCCACCTAAAATTTGATAGTCATCTCAACTTAACTATTAAAAAAGTACATGCCAAACTGGGATCACTCTACCGTACCAAACCATTTCTTAACACAAGATCAGCCATTGCTCGCTCCCAACTTCTATCCACCATACTCTATGCGTCTGCCATTCTGACTAATCTCAACAAAACTGAACTAAGCAAAATGGAAGCCTGCTATAACAGAATTGCCTGCTTTGCTGCAAATTGCTCATTAAGAACTCATCACTGTACTGCTTTGAGACAGCTCCACTAGCTTGAACTGCCCAACCTCCTAACCTACAATCAGCTCTGCCTCTGTCATTCTATCTATTACCTCCCCAATAAGTATCCTGCCCTCAAAAACCTAGTACATCACTCAGCCAAAAGGCCTCTTAGATCATCAAGCAAACTACTACTAGAAGTCACCAACAGCTACAATAGCTTTGGAGATGCACTATATAGTAGTTCAGTGGCTAAAAAATGGAATTATGTCCCTACTAGCATTCAAAACACATCATCCAAAGCCTCCTTTAAAGACCTCATCAGGCAACATCTCAAGCAAAGTTGGCAGTGCCATGATTACTCCCCAGGCTAGTGAAAGTGGATAACATATACATACTAAATCTAGAGCACTTTCAAAATAGTTTTAAATCTTACTCACAAACACTGGATAATCTACAATGTATGTACTGTACCTGTGTACTATGTATGTATTCTACCTATGTTCCAAATTTCAGCTGTACACCACAAATCTATTAATTACCTTTATTTTTAAAATTAATATTTTTTTTGTTTGTTCTCTCCACTGTAACTGTTAATGTGCCGCATACCACTGTAAAAACATGTCTCTTGTAATTTGTGTGTATACTGATCATGTCTAAATAACTAAATCTGTCTGTAATTTTTCTTTGTGTAGCTTTTCTCCCCGGGCATCTGCTGAAAAAGGGCCTTTTCGGCTCAGACACCCCCTGTTAACAAATGTAAAATAAATAAATAAATAATAAATGCATATGCTGCTTCAGTAAATTTGTACAAAGTGTTAAAAGTGGATAAATGAAAAATATAAAAGGTTTGTAGTAAAAACAGTATAAATATAAGCATGATAAATTTTAAGGTGGTAAAAAAGACTAAAAGAAAAAGAGTATATACATGAAGAAATAAAATGTTATCAAGAACATATATTCTTGTGGAAAATAAAAATTGATATAGAAAAAAGATAGAAAAGTATGGTATAAGAATGTAATGATCAATTATTGCTACATAAAACCATGGGAAAATCTAAGACATGAAAAAAAATTAAACCTATAAAAATAAGAAGCAAATGGAATAATCAGAAAGTAGAATGTCGAGATTTTTTTTTTTTTTTTTTTTTTTTTTTTTTTTATGGAAACTGGTAATAGATAAATTGCCAGTGAAAGGAAATATGCTAAAGAATAAGTTTACATTGACAATAACTAGAAAACTACTGAACTTGTGTTTTTGAAATGTAAAAGAGTAAAAAAGTTATGGAGAAAACTATGCAAAAAAAAAAGATGTTTTTAAATGATATACAAGAAGTGGATAAAATGAACATGGATATGATTAAATATGGATATTATATTAATAGAAGTTAAGAAACTGTTAAAATAATGGATAGAAAGTTATTTTATGTTATATGGGTTATATGGAATGAAAGAATAAAAGAATGGTAAATGGATTTTAACTACAATATTAAGTAAAATCAGATGGTGGTTATGGAAAAAGGAGTTGGGGGTTCTAATATGGATGAAAATTTAGTATGAATGTAAAGGAAATCATGACTATATAAACAGATTTGTATATCTATATATTTGTAAATTTGTAAATATGTAAATATTATCTAAATAAGAGTTATTTTGGTATATAAATAAAGAATCCCTACTCTTTTCAAAAGGTGCCATGTCATCTTTTACATCCACCAGAGCTACCACCAATTCAGGCAGATGAGGCCTATGTTTAGCATCTCATCCATAGGACAACACATGAAAGAGTACACCAATCTCTTGATGCCTATGTTTAGCATATCATCTAAAGGACACCACATGAAGGAGTATGCCAATCCCCTTATGCTACACTACAATATCAGCAATTAGTCTGTTTGGTGTGGGAATAGAACCCACAGCCTTTTGCACCAAAGCTGAGTGTGCTACCTGCTGGACTACTGACACTGACATGTTTAGAATTTAGTACTAAAATCAAAATAAATTTGTAATAACATTCTTGTAATTTAGCAATGTGCCTTTAAAACACATTTCGAATTAATATTGCCATTAATTTCCAACTTTTTTCATCATTTAAATTCAACTGCCATCATATTTTTTTTTACTTCCAGTGGTAAAGTTAGCATTACCATTCCTGGTTCAGATTTGGCATTGTCTATGAAAAGAAAGTAAACATCTTAAATTTTGCACACTACAAAGTATATCTATAAAGAACATTCATAGTATATTTTTTCTGTCTCTAAAAGTTTATTACAATGTGACAGCAACAAAAGTTAACCTTTAGAATTAAAATCTCCAGGTTTATCTGCCAAAAGGTTTATTTGTAAATATACTTTTCATATGAGTATAATTATGATCTTCTAACACCAATTTCAAATTGTAACCACTTGTTTAAACCTTTGGACCATGATCTAGAACCGTTAATACACTGTCATTCCTCAGCTTAATTTCTCCAAGTCTTTTGGGTTTCTAATACCATGAAGGGAATGGAATCCATTCCTATAGCAGGATATGTTTAAAGTTCAAAGTGATAGGAGTATTCCTTATGCTTACAAATGTGCTTAGCAATGGTGAGATTCATAGATGCCATTTACACTAATGCAAAAATGTTTAAAAATATTGAGATGAAAATGAGAAATGCTGAAAAGTATAAAATGCTAATGAGGGTCTATATCACCATTTTGAATGGTGAAAACTCTGAACGCCATTTAATCGAACTCAGCAGGTCAAAATCCATAAACAGAGAACTCATGGAACACCAATTTTTTCCCAGGGAAAAAAAAATTGCTGCTCCATGAAAAAAAAAAAAAAATAGCCACTTTAAACACACAAAGTGGGGGGCTTTGCCCCCACACCCCCAATGTGGGGGGCTGTGCACTCCACACCACCCCTACTTAAAAATGCCAACTCTAAGATCACACCACAATGGAGGAAATAGCAAAGCCCCGAAGACGACCCACTGATTTTTTTCCCTGGGAAAAAATTGATGTTCCATGAGTTCGCTGTTTATGGATTTCAAACTGAGTTTGATTAAACAGCGTTTGGAGTTTTCACCATTTTAAATGGTGATATAGACCCTGCTAATGAAACTATTTTACAATTCATAGTCTGACATCCCTGCTGTGCACACATCCATTTTTAAAAGTGATGCAAAGGAGAAGCAATACACAAGCTTATTTTTCCAAGTATGCACAAATACTTCCCTGATACACAAATGAATTATTTTCCCAATCCTTCAGAAATATGTCCAGGTTTGCATAAGCACCAAAATGAAACATTTCCCCAAGCAACCCCTTCAGTAAAAATATCCAGGTATGCAGAAGCATCAGCTTATCTTTCCTCACATCTCCATATTCTCTAAGAAAATTGCTACTTAATGGCGTAAGTTTAGGGCTATTTGCACCTTTCTTATGTAAATGATTTCATTATAGATTTAGGTCTATGAATAAAACTCATACTGTATGTTTGCATGTAAAGCCCCTTAACAGCATAGTAGCTGCCCCCTATTGTTTATGCATTAATTATGTTACACTTTTGTGATGGGGGGTGTTTATAACAACTCTTTGCATCTCTGTATGCATGCTGAGAGTCCAGGATTTGCATATCCACACAGATCAGCCCTTTGTGGATCACTGCTGTGAAATGCAAAGCCCCAGACTGTGAATACTGCCCATTGTTACAAATTTTCTGGCTGTTACTTCATCGTATTTAATATCCTGTATTTTGAACTCCTTACCATTTCTTTTAATGTTTCTCTCCATTCAGTATCTTTGCTATATTCCACAGGGTCTTCATAAATATTTCCATAAAATGTGCCTATTCTTTTTTGTGTGGTGTTCCTATTCCTTTTGTTTTGTTTCCTATTTGTCTATAAAACTTTTTTGAGTCATCAATGAATTGCTTATTTTCATCTGTTCCTTTATATTCATCTGCATATTTTATAATTTTATGCCAGTACTAATATTTTTAAATGTATTATTTGCAATAGTGTATGATAGGTCCTGGTCTGTTCTGATGTTGTGCAATAATTTTATCACATCTATCTTTCTAAGTATTTTTGTTGATCTGTTTCCTTACTGTACTATTCTAACAGTGGCACTTCTTGTCTTAATTACTTTAGAGTTTTCTCTATTTGATACTTCCATGATGACATTTTATTTCTTCCCTTTCTTTCCCTTCTTGCTTTGTATTTTTGTGGTAAGACTTTATCTGTTATTAGCTGCACAGGAATATATCTTCTTTACTTGTTATATCACTTGAATTTCTGTTAATAGTCTTGATTTCTGTGCACATCCTTTTTATTAGACTTCTGGCATTTTGTCTACTTTCTGTAATCTGTTTCTTTCATTGATCTTAGCATGTCTATGCATGTCCATTAAATCATGTTTCCTGTGAGAATTCTATGGAATGTTCCAGAACATCTTCCTGTGACATATCCTATTCAGCTGCATCCTGTGTCATCTGTTGCTCCTTCATATAGGAATTCATTGACCCCATCAGTCTGTGAAATTCCCTTTGTTTCCTGCTCTTTCCCCTGCTGTGCAACTCCAGCTGAACTTCTATATTGGTATCCTTACAGAGTATCATCATGTGGCAAGTGATCAGCTGCTTTCTGTTCCACCTGTTTCTCCTTAAATTGGGGGCTCATTGTTCCATCATACTGTGATGTTACCCGAGTTGGATTTTTGGCACTTGACTTCACAGGTAATGCATAACTTCAATTTCTATTTTTTTTTTACTTCATTATTAATCCTCTTTTCTTCTTTCTTCCTTGCATTATTATTTTTTGCATTGTGAAATTTTCTATATCCGGGTGGCTTTGCCAGTATTTCTCTTCAAATATCTTTGGTGCTACTTTTTTGTATTGATTAGTTTGTTTTTCTTCTTTGCATACATATTACACCATACCAGATCTTTTTTTTTAAATCCCAGGTCCATATTTCTTTTTTATACATTTCAAAAATCTCTAGAATTTGTTCTTTATAGTTTTGCACTTCCAATGTCACTTCTTTTTCCAAGCAGTCCAAAGTTTTTTTTTTTTTTTTTTTTTTTTTTTTTGTCTAAGCATTGCTTTTTCATGGATCTTCTGTACTAATGAACATAAATTATTTGAATCTTGACAGTTTTTCTGATGCAAGTATTTCTTTTCCTCCAGCTTCTCTCTTAATCTTTTTGAATATCTTCTATCTAGAAATACTGGTCTTCTTGCATAATAGTAACAATACATAATTTCTTTCTTATTCTCAACTTATTTATTTATTTATTTATGTGCAGTTCCATTAGGTTACAAGGAGCCCATTTTCAATGGAGCCCTGGGGAGAAAAGCTCCAGAGAAACACAAATACATAGTACAGAAAGAGCACAAATCCATAATATACATTTCAATTAAATGTGAAATACATATTTTGTATAGGACAAACCCATATTGCACAATTCAAATAGAGGTTACATAATGCAGAAATAAAAAAAGATTTTCATTAGAAAAATTACATCAGGTTAATTCAGTAAGTAGTATTTTTTTTTTTATTTTTTTTTAGGGAATTACAATGAGGTAATTGTTTAGTCATTGGTCGAATATGTCTCAAAGGATGTAAAACTTTAGGAGGTAGTGACAGGCAACAAAGTTTGGAAAGTTAGGAAGAAAGTGTGGTAGAATTAGGTTGGATGAGAGGAAGAGCATTTCCATTGTGAAGTAAGGTGCGGGTGCAGTGAGGTTTTAAACAAGGAGAGACTGCTGGTGGCGCAGTTGGAAGAAGAGAGAGAGTTCCAGAGGTGTGCAAGAGAGAAAGACATCAATTGATTCCCAGCAGGATGTGTTGGTTTATGCAATTTAATTAAGTTTTGGAAACTAGATCTTGGGAGTCTATATGGTTTATGCATTTCAAAGGTATTTGCTAGGGAAGGGCAGAGAGACGGGTTATGAATGAGTCTGTGTGCTTGGATGAGCTGGGTATATGTGAGAAAGTTTGGTAATTCTAGCCAACTTAGTTGGTGAAGGGAATTACAGTGGTGAATTCCATGACCTGCCACAAATTTGGATATTTTAACAAGAAGAGAGTTTTGTTTTGAGGGAAGATTGTAGGCTGGTTAGGATAGATGCACCATATAAAAGGGATGGGATGAGTATGTATTAGCTAATGTAATCCTGGTGGTGGGAGAGATAAAGCAACTGTGGCGGTAAAGCATACTTAATTTTTTTATGGGTTTTTTTTTTTGATATTTGCTTGTAGAAGCTTATCAAATTTTAGTTGATTGTCAATGGTAATTCCTAGTAATTTTGTGTCAGAGACTAGTTCTAGGGGGGTATTATTATTGCTGGTAATTATGAAGGATTGTTTGTCTAGGAAAGAAGTTTTGGATGCATGCATTAAGGGCAAGATGGTTGAGCATCCAATGTTCAGTGGAGGAGAAGGCAGCTTATGTTATATTGTTAAGAGTTGTGATGGAAGGGGAGGAACAGATTATAGTAGAATCATCAGCATATTGGATGAGACTGGAGTTAGGAATGGCTTGGAAGAAATCATTTATGAATATGTTGAATAGTAGGGGGCCTAGAATGGAACCTTGCGGGATGCCTGTGGATGTATTAAGGAAGGGTGAGGTAGCTTTTTTCCATTTAACTGCTTGTTGCCTGTTTGTGAGATAGCTTGAGAACCACTGAGTACAGGAAGGGGATAGGTTAAGTTTAGAGAGTTTGCTAAGAAGGAGGTTGTGGGAAATAGTGTCAAATGCCTTAGAGAGGTTGAGGAAAAGAGTGGATACAAAGTGGCCAGAGTCATGGGCTTTGTTGATTGTTTCTAGGAAGGAGAGGAGGGCAGTGGAGGTACTATGACCTTGTCTAAAGCCATGTTGTGTGGGGGTATGAAGCTGATTATTGATAAGGTAGGGTAAGAGTTGTTGGTGTACACACTTTTCAAGTCGCTTAGAAATAGGGGATAGGATGGCGATGGGGCAAAAGTTTGGGATGTCATTATTATTGCCACCTTTATGGAGTGGAATAATAAAGGCCTTCTTCCAGAGGTGGGGGACCTGGATTTTTGAGATAGACTGATTAATTAGTATGCTGATAGGGAGAGCAATGGCTTCTGTGGCTACATTTAGGAAGTAGGAGCGAATTTCATCAGGGGCATTGGAACCAGGTTTTAATTTTAGGAGAAGTTTTTTTATGGTGGATATAGAGATGGGATTGGTAGCGAAAGGTGGAGGTTGGGGTCAAGGGATGCTAGGGGAGGAAGGGATGGGAGCATGCTAAGGAGGGGTTGTAGAGGTGTTGAAGGATGATGTTAGCTTACTTATGGACTCGATGAAGAAAGAGTTAAACTGGCTGGCCAAGTCCATGTCAGAGGCATCTGGGTTGTGGCAAGGGTTTTCTTTTTTTTTCCGGGTTGAGGAGAGTTGAGATTCCTTTCCAAAATAGTTTGGGATTGGTGGTGTGGTTGGTTTGGAGAGTGGAGAAATAGGCTTTGCTGTCTAAGGTAATAAGTTTTTTTTACTTTATTTTGTAGTGTTTTATATTTGTTTAGGGTGATAGTGGTTTTATTTTTATGGTAATGTGTCCAGGCATTGTCAAAGAGATGCATAGTAGCTAAGGTGCTTTGGTTAAACAGGGTACAGGGTTACTTTTTATATGTTTTGTTTTTAGAGGGGCAAAGGAGTTCATCAGGTTTGTGAAAGTAGAGTTAAAGTAGGATAGAGCATTATCTAGGGAAAGAGTTTTTAATGGGTTCCAGATTGTGTTTTTTAGTGCATTTAAGAAGGTTTCAGCATTTAAGTTCTTTAGGCAATGAGTGGAAATATAGGTGTGAGTTAGTTGTATAGAAGAGGGGAGATGGTGGGCAAAAGTGGGGAAATGGTCAGCTAGTGGGTCTGGGAGAATACCACTATCGGAGATATAGTGAGGATGGGATACTAGAATCCAGTCTATTGTAGCTCCAGTGATGGAGTTCTTGGAAGGTCTGGCAGTGGAATTGATTAGTTGTGCAAAGTTATATAAGTTAATATTGAGTGAGTTAGTGGGGGATTAGATTGTGGCCCAGTTTATATTCATGTCCCCCAGGATTATGTTTTTTTTAGTAATGTTGGTAGAGACCCAGGAGAGAATATCTTCAGGGGATGAGATATTGTCACCAGGGGGAATATAGAGGGAGAGAACAAATATGAGTTTATGCTTGTTTAGGGGGAGTAGGGCTGGTATTATTTCTGCCTTGCCAAATTTGGAAAAGAGTTTGGCATAGAGGGTGACTAATAGGGATGCCGAGTAAAGAAGTGCTACACCACCTCCCTTTTTTGTATTCTGTCATTCCTTAACATGCGGTTGTTGGGAAGAGTTATTTTAGAATCTTGTATGTGGGGCTTAAGCCAGGTTTCTGAGATGGAGAGAATACTGGGCTGGTTATGTAGAAGCCAGACATGAAGATTTGGAATTTTGTTACATAGGCTCTGAGCATTTAGAGTTGAGAAGTGGAGGGGTTTGCCTGTTGCTTGGGGGGTTGGATGCAGTGTGGTAGAGGGGTCTGGGTTTGGGTGGATGTCCCCGGAGAGGATAGAGGTAAGATGATGGATGAGGTACTTGGTTTGTTTGGGGTGTAGTATACGGGTAGAGAGTTTTGTGGACATTAGACTAGTGTAGTTGGGAACAGTGTTTTTAGAGTTAGGTAGGAGTCTATAGGGGAAGAACATGCTAGTGTTGAGAGGGTAAAGACTGGGAGATGTACGAGTAACAGTAGATGTGTACCTTGTAGAGGATGGGGTAGTGGTGTGAAATGATGGGAGTGGTTTGCATTAGTAGATTAGGTGATATAATTTAGGTAAGTTGAGGTAATAGGGATAGAGATTTGAGGGTCATGATGTTGGTTATTAGAGTAGAAGTAGGAGGTGAGTTAAGCTGTGAAGTTAGTTTGAGTAAGAGATTATGGTTTAGGTTAATTGTTTAGTAGTTTATCAGGATAAGTTGTGTTTGGCAGTAAACTCTGAAAGGTAGGCTTACTATAATGGGTGAATTGTGGGAGGAGATTTTGGGGGTATGATGGGTAGGTTGGATTGGATGGTGGAAGTGGTGGGAGTGGCTAACTAAGTATAAGTGTAAGGGTACTGGGTGTGGGTGGGAATGGCTCTTTTTTGGGCTATCATTTTTTGTGATTTTTGTGGACTACTACTTCCTTCTACAACCCTTGAGTTATCTTCCCCCTAGTCTTGCCTAATCCCATTGTAGGAATCTTTCCATGCCTTAAGGATTCTACAGTGATATTTCTTTCCAGTCCTGGTACACCGGGACTGGACGCTTTTCTATCGTGGGATTTGTGCACCCAGCTGTCTTTTTATTTTTTAACCTACCTCTCTGTGATATATGCCATATAAAATGTATTCTATATATCAGTGTTGTCTTGGTACGATTTTGTAAAAACAGGGTCCACCACATGAAGGCACTCAACAAGGCTTTAGGATGACCATACTATTCTCCTTTTCATGCTGATGTTATCATCTCTCAATTTGGACCCCTCATCTCTCTGTTCATACCCCAGTAAGACTCAACCAATTCACAGTAATATACACTTTAATTTGAAATGCATCCTCATTATAATAAATAATACCTCCACAGCAAAAATGATTACTTTGATAATATCACAGTTTCTCTAGCACTGCATTCTCTGCCCTTTTGATTATCTGAGGAATGTTTGTCTTTCCTCCTTTACCTAATTAAAATATTATAAATGAGCTCTGCCTTGTCTCCTCACTGTATAAACATCTGTTTTGAATATTTCATTTTGTCCTAAGACACTTCATCACATGAACCTAACTATTCAAAAAAGTTGATTTTTCATAATATTAGCTTTAATGTGTTGAAGCTGTTCACTGAGCATGGAGATACTTACTTGCAAAAGTAGGCTTTTGATACATAGCAGATTGAAAACTATCTTTTTCTTTGCTTTTAGTAATTTTAATATTAAAAGATACAGTACTGCCAACAGAACAGTAGCATGTGAATATTAAAACGTTAGTGGTAGAATTTATGTAGGCTACAAAGTTCATCAATTCTTGCACTGACCAGGCTATGCAAAACAAGAAGCACTGATAAATCTAACATAAAATGTCATAAATTTAAAATATGGTGATTTAAAAAAAAGTTTACCTTATTTGAGCTAAAACTATAGTCACAGAAGCTGGGATCATTACTGATTCTCTAGCAACCCCTTTTAGTTGTTGAAAATATTTATTGCTAAACCAAAAAAAAAATGTTAGAAAAAATCAAGTCCAATGATGCACAGATTAGATTAATGTCAAATGTCACATAATCCAAGCATTTGCATAACAAAGCCCCTCCTCATATAAATACACTCTTTCAGAACTATGCATGCATACAGGTAAGTAACACCATGTGTCACATGCTTTAAAGTGCATCAAAATTAATTGATATCAGTTTTATTTTCTAGAAAATACCATGACTTACTACCCAAAGAGGGAATTAGTTGAACAATCATATATTTTGTCAACAACAAACACGAATAGAGTTCCAGTCTTATAGCATCTAGCAGCAACTATAGAACTAAACAAGGGACATAAGATGTCTATGCATTTTGGGGATCTCAAATAAGATATTTTTTTTGGGCACTCGGACTAAATATAACAACATTCCTTAGGCATGTACATTACCATAGAAGACATTGACTGTCAAGACCGGTATTCTTTACAGACATCTTTATAAGTGGTCTCATCAGACAAGTGTCGAAACACAGCTGTCTTACATGCTGATGCACTCATTAACACCAACCTCCCCTCAGTAACATAGTAAATAAGATCTTAGGCTCCCTTTTGTTCCACTCAGGAGAGTGAACCTCGGATACATATTCATTAATTTAAAAATGATTCTCAGAAAATGTAATATAAATCATGTTATGAGTGATATTGTTCTGATAGGTGATCAAAGTGATACTTATTTAACATGAAAAAATTCTTCAAATTCTCCATTAAAAGAGATGGTAATTTAATTTGAAAAAGCATATTCTTCTGATACTAGGATAATTTTATATAGGCTGTCTTCATTTCCTAAATACAGTTTATCCATAACTCAAACTTTAGCATTAAAAAAGTAGCTGAGGTGTTATTGAAATTTTTATTACATTTCAGTAAATGGGTTTCTCAAATGACTTGCTCATTTTTAGTTAATTAGTTAGTTGGATAGTCACTGAATACTCTGAAATCCACCAAGCCTTGAATTATCATGAATCCACTTCATTCTCACTTATAGTTCTGCAGTTGCAATGCAATCCTTGCACTCTAAACGGGCACCTATGAAATGGGAAAGTTAAAACTCACTGCTTTCAAAAGCTCTGCTTGAAGTTGTCTCAAAAGGATATCTTGTCAGCCCAGCTATCCGGAATTTTATAAATAATTATATGTCATTTGTGAATATTAATATGATTTAAATAGAAATGTGACAAAAGGAGATGCTGCCAGCCCAGCTATCTGGAATTTTGTAAATGGTTATGCGTCATTTGTGTATATCAGCATGATTCATATGCCTGTGTTACAAATGTATTAGAACTGTGTGTCATATTGTACAGATATAGAAGTAACTGTGAATGCATATTTAGTATTGTCTTGAACTTTTATTGTTTGTTATTAAATATATTTAAACTTATCTTTGTAGCTATTTGTGAAACATATTTAAGCTCATAGAGTACTTGCATATCTATTTGGCGACACTGTGGGCCACTCTTAATACCCTTGCTCTTGGTCAAACTACCGTTTGGATTAATAGTAACATTACACAGTACAATTGGACACCTTTTGTTTAGGGCTTTAAACTAGCTTATAGTCTGGACAGAAGGGGGCATAGCTAGTAACTATGTGCCAGACTTTCCCAGGTGTGTGAATGTGTATAAATTAAACCTCTAAGTGTGTGTGTGTGTGTGTGTATGTGTGTGTGTGTGTGTGTGTGTGTGTGTGTGTGTGTGTGTGTGTGTGTCAACTACCTGGACAGGGGTACAAAGCACTGGTTGGACAGAGAGGGTGCTGGAGGTCATTGCTTGATCACTCAGCTGAGATCTCAACTCTATAGCTGTGTCAGTGGGGAGTCTTATTGGGGATCTTGAGAAAGAGGGAGAAACCAGCCTCAGACTGACGGTAGTCTCTGTGTGTTTTTAAGAGAAATTGCACTTTACTGTGTACTTATCCTCCCAGTGTGTACGTCCCCCACTGTTGCCAGTGGTGAGGACTAAGGCTCCTTGATATTGCTGGGCGAATGCTGGGGCATCACAGAAGTACTACTAAGCTAAAGAATCTAATGTAACATGAGCTCATCTCACATAAAAGAAATGGTTAGTAACTCATTTACAGTGCAGATTCATGTTTATCAAATGATTTATAAAAATCAGTGTATACCAAGATTATATATTCCCCATTCTAGAGGAGGTATGGACCTTCTCAAAATTGATTATATGTATAGATCTGCAAAAGTAAGACTGCATAAATATCTGTTGGCTTCACAAAACCCAAACGTAGTGAAAATTTTAAAACTTTAGGAGAATAGGTCTAAGATGACTCCCTTGCTTAGTTTAGTAGAAGCATAATGGTGTTAAGTGGGAATGGAAATCAATCCAGAAGAAGATAAAAGTCAGGCAGCAACTGAATACGGCAAAAAACAAAAGAAAGAATATAAGGTGAGGCATCAGATGAGAAGGTAAGAAATGTGGAAAATGCATAAATATAGTTGTAAGTACAGAACACTCTTGGAACAACCTCATATTGATCAGGATCAAATGTAGGAATAGTTAGAGAGGTGAATTTAAAACAAAAGATGAAAATTTAATATTGGTGGCCCAGGATAGTGGACTACATACATGCTGGTTTGCAAAGTCCATTGAACATGTGGGAGAAACAGACAGATGTAGGTTTTGTAAAACAGAATTGGAAACAGTTGCACATCTTGCTGCTGATTGTGATCTACTAATGGCAGATACTGCATACTGAAAGGCATAAATATGTGGCAAGACTGTTGCATTGGGGATTGTACAAACATTATAATATTGAAATAGTTGAAAAGCATTGGAGACATGAGCCACAAAGCATTAGAGAAAAATGATGACGTTTATATTACATGGGATCACCCATACCCAACAGTTCAAAAATAGATGGGAGAAAACCTGATATAGTGGTCCATGAAAAGAAGACAAAAGTGACATTGATCATTGAAATTGCTGCACCCAATGACTACAGCGTCTTATGTACAGAGACACACAAAGTCATAAAATTTCAGGATTTCCAGACAGAAACAAGTGTGATGTGGAAGAAGGATACCCAGACATGTCCAATAGTAGTAGGAGCAATGGGTCTTATAAAAAGAATTTACAATCATATGTTACTGATATATGTAACTCCATACAAACTGTAGAAGGAATCTTACTGGGCACATTGTGGGTACTGTGAAGAGCACTTCTGGCTAACATCAAAGATTGAAACATTAATTTCATGAACTTTAATCATACTTTGACTTATGAATGGAGTCCATTCCCATCATGGTATTAGAAACCCAAAATACTTGGAGAAATTAAACACAAAGAAATGGTAAGTAACTCAGTTGCAGTGCTGTTAATAGTGACAAATTCTAGCCAAATACTGAACTGCTTGTTACATCCAGAAAAGTGACTTCAAAAGCAAGTCACCTGAGTATTTTTATCTGCATTACTGCCTGCTCATTGTGTGTATTAAGTATTAGAGGATGGTATTTTCCTCTGACACAGTAAATACATATAAATTATTTAAAATCAGTCTAATGTTACTTCTTTTTTGTGCCACTGACTATTGCTTTTCTGTACAGTTAGAGAATAAAATAGTGCAGTCTGCTGTTCATGGTATGTTATTTCTCATACCATCTCCTACTGCCATGACTATTTATTTATTTATCTAATCATTCATTTACTATTTGTTGGTCAGGTTTTGTTCACTAAGCCAGTGTCATCTATTCAGGAGAGACCTAAGATGACATTCATACTTATTAGGGGAAGTTTGGCCAGAGAACTGAACAACATCTGTACGGCTGTTATGTCTGATCATTAAATCCAAGATGGAGGTGGGGAAGTGGGTAATATCCAGAGTATTACTGCTGATCCCTGAATCCGAGATGGAAGTGGGAAACTGGGGGAATATCTGGAGGGCCATTATTGCTGATCCCTGAATCCAAAATGAAGGTGGGGAACTATGGAACATCTGGAGGGCTGTTACTGATGATATCCTAAATCCAAGAAGAGATGGGGAACTGGGAACATCCAGAGGGCCATTGCTGATCTCCGAATCCAAGATGAAGGTGGGGAACTGGTGAACATCTGGGGGGCCATTACTGCTTATTTCTGAATCCAAGATGGAGGTGGGAATCTCAGGAACATCTGGAGTGCTGTTACTGGTGATCCCTGAATCCAAGATGGAGATGGTGAGTGGGGTTGAGATTGAGAAGGAGAGAATGGAAAGTGGGATTCAGAAGGAAAATGATGGACTTGAAGTGAATGTTTTGGTATCATGAGAGATCTTATAGCTAAATGAAAAACAAATGAATAAGAAGCCATGCACTGGAGTGTGGTGATAGACAAAATATTTGTTTACAAGGAGACAACAGAAAAACAGAAGGATGTTGTAAATAATTGTATGGACAAGGAAAGAGTGAAACTGGCTACTGCAGTAACTGTTTGTAAGGCATATTCTGAGTTGGGCTAGTGGAAGATAAAGTACAGAGTGGTAAGCAAAGAGAATGAGAGCAGTGTTACCAGGGAAAAAAACATATGCAGCACCAGTGGCAGGTCCTTGTGAAACAACTCAAAAAGATATAGATGTACATCTGCAGCAGAGACAGACTGGAGTTGTGTAAAGTTCGAGGAAAAAGCCAGTGGCAAGGGTGAAAACAAAGAATAAACAGCAGATAGGTAAAAAAATGGAAGATTTTATTGGGGGATGAAAATGAAGAAAAAGAGGCCAAAAAATATTGTCTGAAAATGTAAAAAAGAAGAAAGTTAATATAAATATAATATTATTGAATGTCTGTTATAGTATGCATATACAAATGTACATGAAACAAAAAATGTTTGAAGAAAATCAAAATCATATGATACTAATTGTGTTATGGTAGTTGGAAACATTAATTGTAATTTAAGGAAGGATTAAGAAAATAGCACAGGATGCAAAATTGATGAGATGTACATAATGCAAGGATAACAATAGGTAAAGGTAGAGAATATACTTATAAGAACTGTTGACATAAAACAGAGCTTGATTACATATTGCTTTCTTAACACAACAGAAATAAGGAACAGAATTAAAGAAATAATGCTTTCAGAACACAGGGTGGTGAAGTCAATAACAGAAGAGAATAAAAATGTAATAAAAGTAGAAAATGGTTAAAAAGGTTAACAGCCAAAATTACAGTAATGGAATGTCTTAAAACATATGATGGGAATTGTGGGAAGACCATTTTGTGGAAGTTTGGTACAGTGGTAGATGGTGTATAAAGAACAGTTTTAAAATACTTAAAATAGGCAGGGACCAATGGAAGGAAAAAATGTGACATAAGAAAAATTAAAAAAAACGTGAAAGAATAGTGAAGAAAGGGGGAGTCTTGAAAAAGAAAGGTAATTATATGAATGCAATTAAGTAAAAAAATGGAAAGAATGACATTTAGAGAAAATATTATTTGAAAGTGAGAAGAAAATAAACTTCCCAATTTTTATGTAAGGAACTGAGATACTGAGAGAAAAATGAATGCAATGAAAGGTGATAAAGGACATTTAAGATATAAACAAGAAGAAATTATGAACAGTGTGACGACCGTGCCTTTGCTCAGCAATCAAGGAGCCTCAATCCTCACCACTAACACCAGGGAGGTTGTCTCATAGAAGAGGAAAGGATAACAAATATACACAGTAAAGTACAATTTCACTTTTTTTTTCAATAGTATTTTTTATTGTTTTACTTACTCTATTACAAACATTTACAAAGAAAAACATAGGTGATGCTCATACAATATTTGTAGCAGTGTTTTTAAAACCTATTTACATTATTTACATGAATGCTTCCATATTCTCTCTTAAAAATAGAAGATGAGGTTGTTTTCTCCAGGGTTCATATCTTAAAATAGTATATTTCCAAATAATGCTATGTTTTTGTTGCGTATCTTGTTGATTTATTACAGATTCAAGGTTTTATGCCAGTATGATATTGAAAATGTGTTCCCATAATTTCAGGTTATAGGGATTCTTGTTTTGTTTGTTTATTATGTTTCTGTGGGCTAATATATGTTTTATCGCTAAGATCTTGAAATTTCCCCATGAAGTTTTATATGGGGTCAACCAGTTAGTAGCTATGTAAAGTTTCATTAGTAGAAAAATATTGATGAGGATGGTTATTTGGGTTTTGGATAGGTTATTTGGGGGGATATGTAATATCGTAAATTCCCAAGTAAGTGTTGATGTCTGATAGCCCATTTTTTGTAGTTGTAGTTTCAGGGAGTTCCATAGTTTAAATATACATTTGCAGCTCCAGAACATATGCAAAAGGTCAACAATTTCATCTTTACAATGTGGGCATTTGGGAGAATTTTTAGGATTGAATTTATGCAAGCTAAGGCGAGTATAGTATGCATTATTGTATATCATAAGTTGGGTAAATGTTAATTTTTGGAGGGAAATGGATTTTACCGTTAAGTTAAATGCTTGTGTTATTTTATTTTCCTCAATCAATGGTATTTTTTTTTCCAATAATTAGATAGGAGTAAATGGTCTTGATATTGCATGTCTTTTATCAATTTGTATGAACATGTTATAAATTTGCTACTTTGTAGAAGGGCTTGAGTTAGTGAGGTACATTTCAATAAATCATCTTTATTAATGGATATATTTTGAAGGTAGCTTGTAGAGATTTCCTTAATTTGTCTTAAGATCAGTAGATATGATTTGGGAAGGCCCAGTTGATGTCTTATTTCATGAGCGGAGAAGTTTAGATATGGATATATATCTTGTATTATTAAGTTAATTATGAGTGGGAATCTACTCAGGTCTATTAGCTGGTTATTAATTTTGAAGTTAGGATTTTTGTGGAAGGGTTGTAGAATCATCATGTGTTGGAATAGATTTACTAATCTAAAAAGATTTTGTGTTAGTGTTATCTGATTTCTGATAGGTTCCATTAATGTTTTATAGTTGTCTCTATTTAAAAAGGGTAGTGATTTGGGATTTATATTCTGGCTTTCAATGTGTTTAAAGCCTAATCTTAACCAGTGTGGGGACCAGTTATTGCTTTGTGCATCGTAATTTGCAATTCTTAGAATTCTGTTGGCATTTATGATTAAATAGTAGTTTTCAAAGTTAGGTAGATCTAACCCACCTTTGTTTTTCGGGGTCATCAGTTTATCATATGATAGTCTACTTTTTTTTGGTTTCCATATAAATTTAGCGAGTTCAGTGTGGATTTGTTTAAAAAAATTTTGGGGTATTAGCACCTGTGAAGACGTAAAAATGTATAATAATCTGGGCAAGATATTCATTTTAATGATCGACACTTTTGCTAGTGGTGGTAATTTCAGATTTACCCATCTCATTAGGTCACATACAATGTGTTCCCAAATTTGTTTAATATTATTAAGATAAAAGTTTTTGTTATCTGTAGAAAATGTGATTCCTAAGTATTTGATTTTTTCCTCTGATTTTAGATGTCCTATCAATGGTAGAAGTGAGAAAGGTTTTGGGGTTCTCAGAGGAAAAATGTTTTTTTTTTTAAGGTTTATTTTATAGTTTGATATTGCTGCAAAGTCTTCCATAGCAGATAGTATTTTTTTGGTGTCTGAGATTGGTGTAGTACAATATATGTTAAGGTCATCAGCAAAAGCTGACATAGATATTCTTGTGTCATAAATTATTGGGACATTATGATATATATTTTGCTTAATGTTTAAGAATAGGGGTTCTAGATATAGGTTAAATAATAGAGGAGATAGAGGACATCCTTGTCGGGTACCATTTCTGATTTGAATTCTGTTAGACCATGTTTTATTTATATATAATGTTGTATAAGGGTTTGTGTATAATGTTTGTAAAGTTAGGATAAATTCTTGAGGTATATTAAAGTAGGGTAAGATCTGAAATAAGAATTTTATATTGACTCTATCAAAGGCCTTCTGTACATCTATAATGAGTGCATACATGTTTAGATTCTTTTGAATAGCATATGATATTAATGTGTGTAGTGTTAGAGTATTATCACTGGCTTGCCTAGATGTTAAAAAGCCAGCTTGTTCATTAGATATAATTATATTAGAAATTTTCTTCAGTCTGTTGGCCAAAATAGATGTCAGAATTTTTGTGTCAATATTTAGGAGAGATATAGGTCTATAGTTATCTGGGTTCAGAGTTCAAACTTTCCAATATTTGGCTATTCTTAAGAGAAATCACAGTACTACAATCCTACTTACACATATAAAGAGCATAAGCAGTGCTGGGGTTGATGGTTCAAGACAAAATGCTTTCAGTCTCTCTTTCAATAGTTTTTAAACTCACTAACAAACAGCTCTGCTCAGGCCCTCCCAAATTACATCATTTTGACACTTAGGTTTTCCCAGTATTCACATTATATTATTTTGACACTTAGTCTGGAGTTCCCAGGCAAACAAACTG
This sequence comes from Protopterus annectens, assembly GCF_019279795.1. Lineage (NCBI taxonomy): Eukaryota > Metazoa > Chordata > Ceratodontiformes > Protopteridae > Protopterus > Protopterus annectens. Next base: position 1,466,683,024 of record NC_056725.1, read on the forward strand.
CATTATTTAGCAAGTTAGCACCTGCTCAAGAAACTGCAACAATAAAAGACATTTCACATGCATACTTATTCCTTATGTTAAGACAGTAAAAATAATGTGTTCAGCCAGCCACTCCGGCACCACTTTTTAGATAATTGTAACTTCAAAGAACATTTGAAATGCTTTGCTTGATTTTTCTTACAGCAGGTAGCAATGTTGCAACAATCTTGAAGTTCACATTTTACAATGTTTTCTTTCATTTAAGAATACAAGCCTGTATTTTATATTTATTTATACAAATGATAGAATTATGTATCAAATTCTATTTGACTAGACTGGCAGCCTTCGTCCATCTTTCCCCAATCTTCACATCTCTTCCCCCCTGGAGAACTCAAGCTAGTTTTTCAAGTGACCCTTGGAAAATGCTGCTTGAGAGGGTTAGGTCTATCTGGGTATATCTCATCCCATTCCCTGTCTTGAGAGCCCATCTGCATTGGCATTGCTAATCCCACTGCGGTGCTGCACTGACATATCGTATGCTTGTAATCATAGGCTCCATCTTAGCAATTTGGTATTTTGATGACTGGCTCTGTTTAACCATATTAGAGGGTTGTGATCTGTTGTTTCACTGAATGTTCTTCCATACAGATAAGGCTGAAGTTTTTGCAGTGCCCACACTATGGCTAGACATTATTTTTCTATAGCTGCATAGCATTCCTTCCTGGGTTGGAGCCTATGACTGAGATAAACCACTGGGTGCTCTTCTCCCTCTGAAGAAATCTGTACAGCCCCCACTCCATGGTTCAAAGCATCCACTTGCACAACAAATTCTTTGTTGTAATCTGGACTGGCTAACACAGGGGGTCCTCCCAAAACTTCTTTAAGCTTCTGAAATGCCTGCTTACATGCTGGGGTCCACACTACCTTATCTGGCCTGTTATTCCTCATCAGGTCTGTAAGAGGAGCAGCTATGGTACTATAACTGGGGGCAAACCTTCTGTAGTACCCTGCTGTCCCTATGAATGCCCTCACCTGCGTTTTGATAACAGGTGCAGGCCATGCCTGAATAGCCTCCACTTTTGCAGGTTCTGGCCTTGTCTTACCACTCCCCAATCTATGTCCTAGGTAGGAGACCTCTGCCATACCCACCTGACATTTGCTCGGCTTAATGGTCAACCCTGCACTCTGTAGTCTGTCTAGCACCTCCCTGACGTGCTAAAGGTGCTCTGGCCAGGAATGGCTGTAGATGGCAATATCATCTAGGTAAGCAAGGGCAAACCCTCCTGCTCCTGCTAGGATATTATCCACCAGCCTCTGGAAAGTCGCTGGGGCATTCTTCATCCCAAAGGGCATCTTTGTGAACTCATACAAGCCAAGAGGAGTCAAAGGCTGACTTCTCTCTAGCACTGGGATTCAAGGGCACCTGCCAGTAAGCCTTGGTAAGATCAATAGTTGTAAGATACTTAGCCCCACCCAGCTGCTCTAGGACCTCATCTGTCCTAGGCATGGGGTAAGCATCTGACTCTGTGTGACTATTTAATTTCCTGTAATCCACACAGAACCTGGTGCTGCCATCCTTCTTTGGCACCAACACCACTGGCGAGGACTGTTGGACTCTTGAATCACCCCTAGTTCCAATGTCTCCTGTACCTCCTCCCTCAGAGTCTGTCTGACTCTCTCAAGCACCCTATATGAGGCCTGCCTAATAGGCCTTTAGGGTCCTGTATCCACCTGGTGCTGCAGCATGTGGATGCTCCCTGGTTTCCCAGTGAACATGTCCCCAAATTCCTGCAACACTGCTCAGATTTCTTGAACCTGGGTAGGAGATAGCTGCTGGGATATTGCTACCTCTTCCACCGAGGTGTCAGCCCGAGCTTCACTGAGGAGATCAGTCCCCAGATCTCCCTCAGACTCCTCCTGCAATCCACTGAAAATGCTCAGCACAAGGGCCTCCCTATCATGGTAAGGTTTCATCATGTTAGCATGGTACACTTTTGTGCCTCTGCCATCTGCCTAGCACTTCCACCTTGTAGTTAACATCACTTAACTTTCTTACCACCTTGTAGAGTCCCTCCCAAGCTGCTTGCAGCTTGTTGTGTCTGACTGGAATGAGAACCATTACCTACTGCCCCACAGCATATTCTCTAGCTCAAACATTCCTGTCATACCACACCTTTTTCTGTTGTTGGGATTCTGCCAGGTTCTCCTGAGCCAAGCCCATGAGTTCCCTGAGCCTTGTCCTGAGGTTTAGGATGTATGCCACAACAGACTCCTTATGTGACTCACACTCACCTTCCCACTCATCTCAAATTAAATCTAGAGGTCCCCTCACCCTATGCCCATACAGCAACTCTGTGGATTCCTGAGGAACCTCTCTGTAAGCAAACAGATGGGGCAAATATTTGTCCCACTCCCTCTTAAACTGATCTGCAAATGCCCGTAGCATGGACTTGATTGTAGAGTTTAACCTCTCAACAAGACCATTCGTCTGGGGATGGTAGGGGGTGGTCTTTATGTGCTTCACCACACAGGACTACCACAGACAAGCCAGCAGGTCTGACATTAAATTGGCACCTCAGTCAGTCAGTATTTCTTTTGGGAAACATGCCCTGCTGAAAATCTCTAACAAAGCATTTGCCACCTTCTCTGCCTCAATGGAGGACAAAGCCACTGCCTCAGGGTATCATGTTGCATAATCCACTACCACTAGGATATACTTTTTCCTTGTGGAACTTGGGGTACTCAGAGGACCCACAATATCCATAGCTACCCTCTGAAATGGCTCCTCAATCACATTCAAAGGCATCAAAGAAGCTCTCACCTTGTCTCCCACCTTGCCTACATTTTGGCACTGCTCACAGGTCCTGCAGTACCCTGTTACATCTCTGGAAATTCCAGGCCAATAGAAGTTTTGCATAATATGCCTCTTTGTATGTTTTATGCCCATATGACCTGCAAAGGGAATATCATGGGCTACGGCTAGAAGCGCCAGATGGTAGGTTCTAGGCACTACCAACTGCTGTACTCTCTCACCTTCTAGCCCTCCTTCAGGGGTCCACTCTCTGTATAGTCACCCTTTGTCCCAGTATACAGATTCCCCCTTCCCTTGAGAATCAGGTGCCTCCTTAGCTACCTGCTTCAGGCCTTGCAATGTAGGGTCTGAGAGCCGAGCCTGTCTCAACTCTCTCCTTGTAACCCTTCCTAGCTCCCCTTCCATTGGAAGTCTGGCATCCTCTGACAGTGGTGCCTCACTGTCAGTCAGGGGACTATTACTCACCTCTACCTTTGCAGTTACCCTGTCCAAGGGAACATCAGTACCCACAAGCAGCTGTGGCTCACCTTCAGTTTCACTGCTACAGCATAGCTCACTCCCTGAAGTAACCACCTTACCAATTCTGGTTGCAAATATGCAGTCTGTCTGGGTCTCCTCCAGGCTACCAGACCCACATGCTTGTCAACTATTCTCACTGTGTATAACTGCATAGTTACATGGTACTACCTCATCTGAATCCTTCCCTCTCAGGACATCTGCAGGATGGTAGTTCCATACCCCTGCTGTCTCATGACAATCCGCTGTCTTTTTGTCTTTCCCACTTACTGGCTCCCTCACCTTTGGTTCCCCACCTTGCCTCCGTGAACACCTGTATGCCACATGATCCCAATGGTTGCATTCAAAACATTTAACCCTAGCTCCTGAACGTGTACCTGGACTAGTGGCTTCCCCTGCTACTGGCAGATTCTGTTGGGGCAGTCTGTGCTTCCCACAATGGGTTCCTTTATACCCATGAGCAGTACTGGGGGCCCCTTTCCTGTGCAGAGCTGCCTGCTGGCCAGGTATAGGTCTCCCTTCTTCCCCAACTCTTCTGAAGTAGCACATTGTCCATCAGCTAACCCGATCCTCATGTCCTCAGGCAAAGTGCTAAAGGCTTATTCCCTCACCAAAAGGTCTGCCAGCACTTTAAAAGTGGTGACCTGACATCCACTCAACCAGCTATGAAAATAAGTGCTCAGTTCAGCAACATAGTCACATGCATTTTCATCTGCCTTGCGTCTATGCTCACAAAACTTTTTCCTATACATTTCAGGTGTTAGCTTAAAACATTTTAACAGACTTTTTTTACAGCAGTATAATCAAAACAGACAGAATCAGGCATTTGTGTTATACAAGTTACAGCTCTCCCATGGCGTAAGGGGGTCAGGAACCATACCCAGAGCCTTTGGTCAACACTATACTGTTTGCATACCCCTTTCAAACATGTGAATGAAACTATCAAAATTATCCCACTCTTTAAATTGCAGAATTTACTGACATTTTGTGCTTCTGGGGTCCAGTTACTCCCTTCCCCATTACCACCATGACTTTGGTGAAGAGTCAGCATTTCCCTCTCATGCTTCCTCTGACACTCCTTTTCTTTGGCTTCTATCTCCTAACGTCTCACCTACAACTCAAGTCTCTTTAGCTCCAGCTGGATTTTTAAGTCCACTGCAGAAAGGTTGAGCTGTCCATTCTCCGAGGGTATTGTATCTCCACTGCCAGTCTGATTCTCCTCCTGGATGCTGTTTTCAGATGCAGCTGTAACCAAGGCTGCAATCAGGTCTGCCATAGTCAGGTTTTCATGCACCAGTCCCCTAGCCTGGCACATATCCACCAGCTGGCTCCTTGTCAACTTTACATACTCCTGTGCTGACATGCTGCCTGCTCACCCTGACTAACTAAGCTAACAAAAGAAATAAAACAATTGTGATCTGAACTCTGAGTATACACTGCGTGGCTGATTTAGAGTACAAAACACCTTTAGAGATCACTGTACATAAGGTACAGGATTCACTCTACCCCCACCACTGCCAAACAGATATGCAAGGATATCTTATCCCAACCACTGCCACCAGATATGTGATGACCGTGCCCTGGCCCAGCAATCAAGGAGCCTCAATCCTCACCACTAACACCAGGGAGGTTGTCTCATAGAAGAGGAAAGGATAACAACTGCACACAATAAAGTCCATTTCCCTTAAGTGCACACAGAGGTCACAGTCAGTCTGGGGCTGGTTGTTCCCTTGCTCTCCAGGTCCCCAATAAGACTCCCCACTTACACAGCTAGAGGGTCCAGATCACAGCCTAGCTGGCAAGCTAACCTCCAGTACCCTCTCTGTCCAACCAGTGCTTTGTGTCCCTGCCCAGGTAGCTGACACACACCCACACTTTGGGATAACTATTTATACAACTTTACAGACACTCCTGGGAAAGACTGACACAGATTATCTAGCTGTGCCCCTTTACCCAGACTATACCGTAGTAATTCCTGCCACCACCAGCTAATATTTATCAGCTACCCAAAGGCTCTTAAAAGGGTGTCCATTTATTACTGTGCAATATTATTATCCAATTGGTAATGTGACTATTCAATCTAAGGATTATTAGAGTGGCCTATTACAATAATCTACAATTATGCAATGTACTCTAGAGCTTACTTTGTCTCTACATAAACCAGACAGGTAAAAGTTTTAAAAATAGTTAAAAATAAATAATTAAAAGCACAAGACAATACTACTACATCACAGAGATATCTAAGAGTTCAGAGATCACACAGGAACTTAAAATAATACAGTAGGACAGGTCTGATATCAAAGTAAAACACTAAATCTAACTTTCTAATCTTTAGCTATTCTTAAGAGAAATCACAGTGCTACAATTCTACTTACAGATATAAAGAGCATAAGCAGTGCTGGGGTTAATGGTTCAAGACAAAATGCTTTCAGTCTCTCTCTCTCAACAATAGTTTTTAAACTCACTAACAAACAGCTCTGCTAAGGCCCTCCCAAATTACATAATTTTAACACTTAGGTTTTCCCAGTATTCACATTACATCATTTTGACACTTTGTCTGGAGTTCCCAGGCAAACAAACTGCATTATTTAGCAAGCTAACACTTGCTCAGGAAACTACAACAATAAAAGACATTTCGATTGTATACTCTAACAATTATTCCTTAAGTTAAGACAAAGTTAAGACAATAGAAAAAATGTATTCAGCCATCCACTTCTGCACCACTTTTTAGATAATTGTAACTTCAAAGTACATTTGAAATGCTTGGCTTGATTTTCCTCACAGCAGATGGCAATGTTACAACAATCTTGAAGTTCACATTGTACAGTGTTTTCTTTCATTTAAGAACACAAGCCTGTATTTTACATTTATACAAAATAATAGAATTATGTATCAAATTCTATTTGACTAGGCTGGCAGCCTTCGCCCATCTTTCCCCAATCTTTACAAACAGATTTAAAAGGAATGTACAGATTATGTCAAGAAGAGAGAGTGTAGGGAAAGTAAAGAAGATGAAAAGGGAGATAGTGAAAGAAATGGGAAAAACAAAACAATTGAAAGAAAAGAACTAGAGGGTCCTATAAGGGAAAGAAAAAAAAAACTGCAGAAGGTATAGATTGATTAAGCTATATATTTTTATAAAGAAATGCCAGATAAAAATTAATGTTTTTATATAAATATTGAATGAATGGTTGGAGGGTTATAAAATAAAAGATTTGTAAAAGGCGTTATAAAATTTATATGGAAAAAAAGGAAAGTAAATAAAAAAATGGAAACCAAGTAGATTGTGAAATACTGACTATAAAATGTTCATAAACACTATTCAGAAAAGAATGGTGGATGTTATGAAAGAAGGGCTGGATGAAGGGCGTATTTGTGATTTAATGGAAATGAGTAAACAAAATGCTAACGATGTTAAAAGTAGTTGTGTATATAGCTAAGAGTGGAGGAAAAGAAAAAGTAATGTGTGATGTGGCTAAGGCATTTGACAACAATGATCATAGGAAAATGCTTAATATTTTACAAAGGTATGAATTAGGAGGTGTAATAAGCACCATGAGGATGATTTATGAAAATACCTGTGATCTGTAATAGTAAATGGACAAGTAGGAAAATATTAAGACAGGATAAAAGGGATAAAGCAGGGAAGTCCACTGAGCATGTCGTTCTTTGTGATTGCAATGAATGTAGTTATACAAACATGTTGATTAGAACTAGAGGATGGATCACTGAAGATTAAACAAAATAAAGGCCAGTGTTACTTTGTGCAGATGATTTGGTTTTGGTCTTAGTAGTCAAGAACAAACATTGGATGAAAGATAATTTTCAGAACAGAACATATTTTAGTATTTTATTTTTTTTTTTTTAGTTTAGTATTTTATTTTTAGTAGTTTTTTAGTATTTTATTTTTTATTCTTTTAGTATTTTAGTATTTTAATTTTATTATTATTATTATTATTATTATTATTATTATTATTTAGTATCGTATTATATTATATTATAGTATTTGATTAGTATTTTATTTTTATTTTAGCAACGGAGGGCTTACCACTTGGTTTTCACCACTATGTTTTTATTTTTATTGTTATATTCTAGATATTGTTAAATTATTGTTAAATAACTCAAAAAGTAAGGATTTCAGAAAGTGGTAAAAATGGCAGGAATTTTACTTGAAGTGAGATTGAAGTTGTTGGGGGTATATTTGAGAAGGGATAAACAATAATAAAAAAATGAAGAAAGGTTGTAAAAGATAAGAAGGGTGGCATTTTGAGGAAGACATTCCAGTTGTCCCTAAGAAAAAAGGTATATATGCTGAACACATACATTTTAGGAAAGCTAGCATATGTAAGTAGCACATATATTTTTCCAAATTACATGGAAAGCAGATTGTTGGCATTTTTCTTTTACTTTTTGTGTAGGTCAAAGTTGAAGCCAATCAAAAGTGGAATAGTTTCTAATGGAAAAAGGAAGAAGGGTGTGAACTTAATAAATCTAATAATTTTCTTAGCATTAATAAATATGTTTTAAGTGTTGAAATGTGTCTAAAAAAGACAACGTTGGGAAATTTGTTACTTAAAAGGTATTAATGGTATGGGGGTGGGTGGGAGTAAGAAAAGAAAAAAGAAACTAAAAGTTTGAAAGAGAAAGAATATGAAAGAAAAACAAAGACATAGAAATTGATATAAAGGAAGTAAAACTAGAAATGAAAATAATGGTATAAAAATAGCAGAACAGAACTATGCCGATCTTTGGGAAAGATGGAGTTGTACACAAGAAAGTAATAAGGAACAGGCAGGAAAGATTTAAATATTTTTTTACATTTATTTCTAGAAAAAACTGCTAGTAAAAAGCAACATTAAATATAAAATGCTGTAATATTGAAGAGACATCCCAACATTGTTTTGTGGATTGTTAAAAATGAAGGGTTTTTGAAATTATTAAAAAAATGTTTGTCTGGAAAGTAGTTAAAACATTGATATGGCCTCATTGCTATGTAGAAAGATAAGGTTGGAACTGAAAAAGAAATTGAAGAATTGGATAAAATCTTATTTATTGTTGTTTCTGGGAAAAATATGTGAAGAACTGCTACATGATAAGAGAAGATATGATGAAGAAGTAATATGTGATAAAATTGTTATAGTAAAAGGGGTGGGGTGAAAATGTTGTGTAATACATGTAGGAAAGTGAATATATGTTAAGTGTCTTATAAAATGTATAAAGTGTCATATAAAGTGTAAATATGATGAATTTGTAAATAATGAAAGAAAACTGGAAACGTATAAATGCAATAAAGCAATCTCTTCTCTTTTTCCCAAAAAGTACACCTGAGCTACCACCAACATAGGTAGATGGAACCTCAGTTTTGAAGGATGGAACACTCAGGAGTGTAGCACTCTACTTATGCTGTACTGCAGTGTCAGTCCAATTACCTGGTTTGAGAATAGATCCCACAGCTTTCTAATCTTCCAGCAACAAAGGTGAGTGCACCAGCTATTGTGCTACTGACACTAACTACCATCCCATCCTTCCGTCACATCTTAAAACAATAATGTGGTCTTAGCCAGTAGCACCACTGGCTTCACAGTAGCTAACACTCTGTAATTTGCTTCTCTCCAGACGTACGTGTCTCACAGGGACATGTTATCCATATTCCTGAGGAGTGAGTTGTTGAGCTAAACAATGGTAATAAATGTTTTAACCTGTCTTAGAACCTGTGCTATAGATGTGTTTTAACCTGTACTAACATCACATGCAAGTGGTGCATTAGATGTGCATTCCTTCAAATGATAAGCATGCAACATTTTCAATGTGCTTATCCAGAATGAAATGCAAGAGACTGAAAAGTTAGAACAAGAGACAATGACCAGTAATTGCTTGCAGGTTTAAAGGTTCTAATTTCTGTACAGGGGTAACCACAGACATTTCCCATATAAGAGGTAAAATTTGATAAGTCACTGAATGTTTATATTTAACAAAGAGAGCAACAGAGTAATGTGACATTTTCAAAAAAGTGACAGAGAGCACATTTATACCAAAAGTACCATATATGTGTAGTTCAGTCATTATCCTTCTTGTTTGTTCTGGTAAAGACTGGGAGAGATGAACATACATGACATCACTAACACGGGTATGTGTCAGCCAGTCCATCACAAATATGTGAGGCAGTGCAATAAGTTTATTTCAAAGGACAATTCAAAGCAATCAATATTAATTTACACAATCATATTCAAGCCAATGATCTTTACTGATCTGTGTTGAAGGAATTATATTGAGGCCTCCAAATTATATTTCGACTATTAGCCATAAAATGTAAAATAGAGAATAAGCAAACCTATTCCACATCTGAAAAGAAAAAAAAGTACATTGAAACCAAGAAACTTTGTTATATGGATTTGTAATATGCATAATGCATCTTCTTGTTTAAATATACCTTAGAATTAATCCCATATTGACTACACATAATAATTTCATTTGAAAATGGTGCTTGTTCATTGTGCACAGCTATCACATGATTATAGATGTCCATTTGAGGTGACTTGTTTGTGATGGTGCACTATATATTGTTTTGAAGTTTTTTTCTGATGTTTCTTTATCACTTTATGACATGAATGCAGTGGAAAGTGAGAGGGATAGAAAGCTGACACAAAAGCTTATACAAGGCCAGTATCTTTAGGAGTGAAGTAACTTCTCCCTTATATGCTAGGACATGCTTATATAAGGTACTGTGATCTATGAAATGTGGTCTGGATGTTTCTTTGCCACCGACTAAGCAGTGACAATATACATGCCATGCTCTTTCCTTAATACAGATGCACTTCTGAAACTCAGACTCCCGTATGATTACAATAATGGCCACCATGTAACTTAACATCCTTTCCCAAAAAGAGAGGAAAACAGATAAAGCACTATTATGTTTTTCCGCATGTAAGCTCCTGTAGGAACCTGTGGCCCTAAGTGAATTGCTGTCACTTGAATCAAAGTCTGGTTTTCATCCCTCTAAGTCATGGAGCTGGCTACATATTATCATAATTGTTTTTGGACTAGGAAGCTGTTAGGTCACTACTTTTCCCTCTGTAATTTGATTACCTGTTTCTTGAAAGACTACAAATCTATTCATATAAGATCAAGTACTGATGTTAGCTGTTGTGAAGAATACATACACACAAACAGAGAAAGTCAAAAGGTGGACTGCCAGAGATGTAACTTTATCATAAGTGCATGAATATGTGTGGAAAATCTGGCCTAAAATAGGTTTTTCAAGTTTATGCAATAATATTGTAGAAGATATACCATACTCTTCTAGAAGATAAGCATCGAGCGTTAAAGATGGTCATGTGCTATGGTAGTCTACAGTCATAGTCCTTTTGCAAGGTAATTTTAATACTAAAACATGTTGCAACATGCTCATACTGGAATGTTTTACAATGAAGTGCTGAGCCATAGCATATGTATGGTAGCATGGCATTGATGGGAATATGGAAAAGCAACCAAACATCTGTTTTAAATATCAAAAAACAGTATAATGCATGATACTGTGTCCTAGTTTGTGTGTGGATTATAATGGTCCCTTTCATGTAACTAGGCACTTCTTCAAAGTGGATAATTTTTTTATGTTTTTAGCTTTGCTATACTGTGTGCATGTGCTGAAAAACTGGGACAAAACCTGAGAAAATACTTTGTTCTGGAAATGCTAGCACCAGACAGTAGATCTTTAACCTGGAATCTGTTTATTTTATGAAAAGATGGAATTTATCATATAACTACTGCATCAGTTCATCCTTTCACTAGAAGACCTGCAGACTAGACTGCATATATCTTTAAGAAATGGGGGGGGGGGGGTGAAGAAAATTAAAACACTAGTTTCTTCTTTCTTGCTTTGTTACAGACTTGTTCTACATGCAACACCTTATGTATCTTCAGCAGAAATGTTAAAGTCATAAAAGTATGAGCGCCATCTTTGACTTGCTTTTGCCAGAAGTGAAAAACTTCTACAAAACTAACTTTGGATTCCTAAAAAAAGAGGTGGCAAACTTCAAAACACCCATGCAGATGGAGAATGGGTGCATGACTGCTGAATCATACACCGATGCACTGTACAAACACCTACACAAATGCATAGAGCTGGTCATAACCAACAGAATCAAGATGCTCTGCTCCAAAAAAAGGAAGCCAATCTGGTGGTCCCCTGTCATAAACAAACTCTACAACAGAAGAAAAACTGTTGCAGAAAAAGGTGAAGTCCCAAGATTGGAAAAACTCTCTTATTAGCATGAACAAAAAGTTGAGATACCTCATTTAATCCTCTAAAGATAGCTATGAAAACAAGATTACAACAGATACTAAAGATAATCACAAGACCTTCTATGGTCATGTCAAGAATCTCCACAGCAATACCCAGGTTTGTTCCGAGCTGCTGCACAATTTTACCTCTTATACCGAGCCAACAGATATTGCCAATATACTGGCCAACAGATTCAGTCCCAACTTTACCCCTCTCGTCCCCCCTAAAGGACCTATCACAATACCATCAGATTCCCAGGCACCCAGTATTACTGCTGCACAGGTTAAGACTGCATTGTGCAAGGACAAGAATACAGCTTCCATGGGACCCGACAATATTCTTATTTGTGTTCTACATGAACTACAAAATGAACTGGCACCACACCTATGTACCCTGTTCAATCACAGCCTCACCTCAGACTTTGTCCCTGCCAAATGGCGCACTGCTATGGTCATCCGTCTCCCTAAAGGGGGAGCGACTACAGACCCTGGGAACTATCGCTCCATTAGCCTGACGAGTCTGATATGTAAGGCTATGGAATGCATTATCATGGACCTAATAAATAAGGATATAGGGAATCTCCAAACTCTGGATCCCATGCAATTTTGCTTTCTGAAGGGTAGATCATGCCTGCTCAACCTAGTAGACTTCTTTGAGTCAGTCACCGAGCTGTGGATGAGGGCAAGGTAGTTCATACAGCCTACCTTGATCTGGCCAAAGCCTTTGATACCATTTCTCACTCAGGAATCATAGATAGACTCACTAAACTAAGCATCAACCCCTATATCACTAGGTGGGTGGCAAACTGGCTCACAGATAGAACCCACAGTGTTAAAGTAACAGACTCCAAGTCAGACTCCAGAGCAGTCACAAGTGGAGTCCCACAGGGATCAGTCCTGGGTCCCCTCCTGTTTGGCATCTACTTTTCTGAAGTCCAGGCCAACATGAAGGGTCTCTGGCTGACCAAGTTCACAGACGATTGCAAGCTGGGAGTCATTATTAACTCCTCAAATGATATAGACATCCTACAAAAAGGCCTCACTGAGACCAATGATTGGTACCAAAGCCATGGCATTAAACTCAATGCTAAAAAATGCATTGTCATCCCCTTTGGAAAAAACTGGGTGTCCATTTATTACCACTTCGATGGTAATCCGCTGAACACTGAAGGCATCAAAAGAGATCTGGAACACAGGTTGATAACCTCTCCTTTGACCACCACATAGCCACTGTGATCAGAAAGTCCTTCTATGTGGCACACCTCATTACTAAGGGTTTCACATACAGGAAAACGGAGGTCATCGTCTCTCTCTACTCCTCCTTCATAAGACCAATCATTGAGTACAATGCCCCATTTCGCATGTAACTCACCAGACAACTGCAACAACTGGAAAGACTACAAAAGTACCTCACAAAGAGGATATTGGGCCTTAAACACATGTCCTACGTGGACAGTCTCAAAAAACTCCAGTTATTCTCTGTCTCATATCACCTACTTAGAGGCGATCTCTGCTTGACTTACAAAGCCATGTCTGACCCAACCCTGTTAGATATGCTACATCTAAAGAAATCCCAGTCCCTCCGCACCACATGCTCCAGAGACCTCAACCTTGTTACCTCAATCAACAGAACATGCTGGAGGGACAGGTTCTTAACCAAAAGACTGCCCATGCTCTGGAATAGACTTCCAATACACATCAAGCAGAGCACCTCACTAGTCCTCTTCAACAGAAATCTTGATGAGTGGAAGGGAAATATAGGGGATCACTTCAGTGGCTCTGCTTGATAGAGGCACTGGAAACTAACGTCAGGTAACATGATCCCAGGGCAATCCTAAGGGCTAGGCTTGTAAAGGCTCTAGGGCCATTAGCCTAGTACTTACCTATGAAGGCAAAAATTGAGAGAAAACAGCAAGTTCAAAAAATGACATTTAATGAACATGAAATGTGTGCATCTGGGACATTGCAGTTATGATCCTAAATGGATTCATTGCATAACTGGAAGCTGTTCAGAGTCTGTTATGCTGGTGTTTTTTTTTTTTTTTTATCATGGTTTACCTGTAAGAAGGCATGGTTGTTGTTGTCTTTCAGCTTTTCCCAGTTAGGGGTCGCCACAGCGGAACTCCGGTCTGCTAATGATTGGCCGTAGATTTTGATGAACGCTGAGGTGCCAGCTCGACGTTCAACCTTCAACGAAGGCACACCTATTTACGCATGTCTTCGAATGCCCACCCAACCGCATGGAGGACATGCAGACTCCACACAGAAGGCACTCCCCGCACTCCAGCCGAGAATCGAATGGGAGAACCTCTTGCTGGTGATTAGGTATAAACAATGAATCACATGACTGAATCAGCCTGAAAAAGAGAGACTATTTTCCTTTAGCAGAACTGATCATATGATTTTCTACCAGATACATTTCGAGTTCCTCCAGAAGTTGTATTTGAAAAGCCAGTGGTATATGAAGACAGTAAAGAAGCATTATCTACATTTGTGGATACAGATATTCTACATAATCTTCTGATATGTCCATCACAAACTCACCTGGCTGCATTAGAAAGACCAAGCATTTGCTCTTGTTTCACCAAATACCATTTAGTGAATGCAGATTTTCATATTTAGAGAACAGCAATAAATCTTTAAAATGATGAACTATTATTGCCCAAATGGTAAAAAATGCAGTACAGTGAAAATGAAATTGCAAGGTTTTCAGACTTGATGCTGCTGAAATAAATACAAAGGTGGTAAATCTTACGACACCTCCAACTATCGGCCTACAGCTATTCTTTCCCCCTTATCTAAGCTCCTAGAGAAATGCATACACTTGCAAGTCATGTAATTCTTGAATACAAACAATCATCTCCTCCACCCAGCATGGATTCTGCCCTCACCATAGTACAACTACTGCCCTTTTCTACTTCAATCAGGTTAATCATCATAAAAACAACAACTATGTATCTGCTATCTTTTTAGACCTCTCTAAAGCATTTGACATGGTCTCACACCCTAAACTATTGGATGCTCTTCGCTGTCTATCCTTTACTTCTCCTACTATCTCCTGGTTCAAAGCTACTTATCAGACAGACAACAATCTGTACAATGGTGGAATGAACTATCCCCTCCTCTCCCTAACTCCACAGGAGTACCACAGGGCTCAATATTAGGCCCACTACTCTTCTCTATTTTTACAAACAATCTAAATACCTCCTCCAAACAAGCCTCACTAATTCAGTGCGCAGATGACTCTACACTCATCTGCGCAGCCCCATCTATCAACACCCTACAAGAACTAGCCAAGAATCATTCTCTGCTATTGAAACTTGGATTACTGACATCCAACTCATTCTCAACCCCAATAAAACCAAACTTCTCCTGTTCACCCCTAATAAAACAAAAGCTACCCCTTCTACTTTCTCTGTCTCCTCTGGAAATGGCACTATCATTTCTCCATCCACCCACACAAAACTCCTAGGAGTTGAAATAGACAACAACCTATCTTTCGATCTACACATAGCACAAACCATCCAGAAAGTTCATAAAAAATGGGAACCCTTTGCAGACACAAAATCTTTCACACAGATAAAGCAATAATCACCCTAGCTCAAACTCACCTCTTAACGCTTACTTATGCATCACCAATCCTGACCCTTACAAGCAAATCAGATCTGGACAAGTTAGAGTCATGCTATAACAAAATTGCCAAATTTGCCAACAACTCTCCCTTTAGAACCCATCACTGCCAAGTACTAAAAGAAATTCAATGGCTAGAATTTCCTCACTAACTTACCAACAACTCACTTATGCCTTTAACATCATGAACCACCCAGAGAAAACTCCAGCCCTAAAGAAGCTACTAACCTCCTACTCTTCCAGTCACCCCCCCCCCCCCCGCGCTCATCCAATAAACCTCTCCTCAGTATTACAACTGCTAACAACACTGCAGGTAAAGCCCTATATTCCCACATCATAGCCAAAAAATGGAACAATCTCCCCACTAATATAACCTCCACAACAACAAACACAAACTTCAAAGAACTATTCAAACCATATCTCAGGGAAACCAGGATATGCCCATGTATCACATGACAATTGCTATAACTTTTCTTCTTCTCCTCTACACAACTCCAATTAGAATGTACACTATTTTACACCCATATATATACATACTTCTTATAATAAGCCATATTGGTCATTGTACTACTTTCAATGCACGCTTACTAGAAAATGTAAACTGTCTTAAACTGTATGTACTGCTAGTTAAAAATAGCACATGTAGTCATGTCTATTCTACCTATTTGTAAAGGTTACTCTAAGAATATTTCAATCCTGCAATGCCTGTGAACTATTGAAAAGTAATTTTCAAATGTCTGTGCTTGTAAGTAATCTGCTGTCTTTTCATTCTGTATATTTATCATTGTATTAACTACTTACTCTATGTTAATTGTGGAGCTTTTCTTCCCCGGGCATCCACTGAAAATGGACCTGGTCTAGTTGGATTTTCCCGGTTAACAAATGTAAAATAAAATAAATAAAATAAAAATAATAAATGTGCCTATCCAAAGACAGTTCTGAGTACAAGAAGGTATGTGGAAGGTTGTACTTGGGTATGCAGCAACTATCCTTGCTGGCAGACATAGTTAAACAGTATCAGGACAGTGTGAGTTCCATTTAATTCATTTTCAGATCAAGATGGCTCAGATCCTCTCACATACATTACAGTTATCTTTGCATGTTGAATGTAGACCATTACAGCTACAGAGCAGTGTTTTCTGTAGTTGTCACTGTTGGTCTTCACCTGAAGTTTGAAGTTCTTATTAAATGACTAATTAAACCATTTGGATTTTTTGTTGAATATATAGTAATATGGGCTATTTACTTTTAAAGGAAGCCTTTGTCATTGATTTCAAGAAAAGATTCATATTCATTGCCTATTTTTTTTTCTTTTTTGCCCATAGAAAACAGTAATCTATTAGTGACAATCCATTTAGGTGGTTTCAAAATTAACTCAGTGACAGACTTGTTTCTTCAAAAGCAAGGATTGCTGTCACCAAACAAGGGTTTATAATCTAAGCTCTGCTCCAAGGCTTCATTCAACCTGTTAACTGTTTTCACTGTTTAGTTCCATTCTCTGTCTCAACTTCCTATATATTTTACTCACATTCTTATTCCAACATAAAGTTTGAAAATGCAACTACAAATTTAGATAAATGTCCACTTTGTCTGAAATTAAACACCGGTGACTTAAGATAAAGCATATATGGACAGATGACAAAACCTGGTTGCCATCAGAAGATAATAAAACAAATAAAACAAGAAATTTTGTTAAATTGTTTAAAATTAAAATACCTTCAAGTTTCCATTGGTAAGTGAAACAGTAGGCACAACTATGAGCTATAGCAGCGTTTACATTATTACCAGTTAATGAGAAATTAGTTCATAAAAATTAGAAACATTGCTCAATAGAAATCATTTCAAGGAGTGTGCATATAACATTAATACCATAATTTAAAATAAACTAGTTTCTAGTTGAAAGACATCTTACTGAACTATCACTACCATTGTGTACTAGTACAATATACTTTATTGGTGATATGTTCTGTTAGTTTAGTGAGACTGATAGGGATTTCCTTAAATTTATATCTTGTATGTCTATAATTAGGGACTATTTAAAGTTTCCTTTTGTTAAAGCTTCAAAAGCATTAATTTACTTGATATATGTATGTGCAAGCATGGAAAGTGACACAGCTTTAAAAGACACATTGAAAAAGAAAACTACTTGCAAAGAAATAGTACTCTTCGATTTTATCCCCTTGAATTCAGAAATATGCTTAATGTGGCTGCTTTAGCACATGAGATATCAAATAATAAAGAAATTCACTTACACAGATTACATTGTCAGCAAATACACGATTGTACAAAGACAGTGGATCAACAGTTTGTAAACAGCAATTGCAGGTATGCAGCATGCATGTTATATGTGACAGCAATCATATGTGTCCAGCATGCATGTTATTATATTTGATAGCAATCGTATGTGTGCAGCATGCATATTATTATATCTGACAGCGATAGTAGGTATGCAGCATGAATGTCACTGTATTTGACAGCAATCGTAGGTATGCGGCATGCATGTTATTATATTTAACAGCAATCGTAGGCATGCAGGATGCATGTCATTATATTTGTGTACAAGTGCATCTTCACAGCACAAAAATAGATGCCAAGAGCCATAATATGTAGCTCTAAGCAAAGTCTTCATTAATCCTTTTCGTATAAATGGGGAGGAAATGGGAGCACAGGAAAGTCAGAAACACTGAAGATCAAGCAGAGGAAGATATAAAGGGACATAAACAAATAAGCACTGTGACTGCAGAGGGGAAGAAGGGTATACTCTTTTTGGGACAGGCACTCTCATTTTTTCCAAGAAACGTAGATTTGGAGGGATGTGAGGGGAAAGCAGGAGATGGAAAGAAGGTATAGAGATGGAAGCTAGGGCAGACAAGGAATTTCAAAGCATATAAAACCAACAGGTGAGATGCTGCTACAATGGGGGGATACAACAGACAGAGAGGCAGACATTCAGAGAGAGGCCAGCTGGTGATGGGGAGGATTGGAGTACAAATAGGAGGGAGGTGACACACAAGGAAGGTGAACACTTCCAAGCAAAGTACCTTCTATTAACCTAATTTCATACACCAGTTTCCATAACTGCAAACACTGTCTTCAACCATACCTCAACAGTAACAGTAAGTTCAAGCCTCTATAGCCCTGATAAACTTCCAAGCAAAGTACCTTCTAAAAACCTAATTTGTATGTATACATTTTTGTCTTCGGTTAGTTTTCTGTTATATAAAGCTGTAAGCACACCACCGGACCTCCTGCTGTGGTTCCCTGTAGCTCTTCGGGCTCCCCTCTCTGATTAGGTCCATATCTATTATTGTTCTGTATACAATGAATCATTTCAAACTCAGACTACTCCTTCTCTACAGGTTACTGGCTTAACAGTTCTGGACCCCTTTTTTCTCTCACCATTACGCTAGTTGTAGTAGTCGGTAGTAAAATAAAAGCTTCCCCTCCACTTACCTGCTGATTTTCCTGATTGGATTTTTGGTCTCAGCTCTTCCCACCCCTGGTTTGTATATTTGTTTTCTTAGCCTGAGTGGTTCACATTCTCTGGGATTTAACTTCTTTTTTTTCCCTTCCCAACATGCCCTGCGGCATTTAAATAGCTTAACTGGGTTTCGCGCCATCTTTATTACCCCCCCTTTCTATCGGTAGCACTCGCGACTTGTTGGTGTACAAGAAACAGCTATTTGTTTTTGGATGCTGCTTGCCACCTTTTCAAATGCCCAAAGTGGGACATTTTTGGTACAAGCGTCAGATTTTGCAGGCCAAAAACATACCCACGGCCAGTACAAAGGACAGAACTTCACTTTTTTGCCTAAATAAAAGATTATTCTTGCAGCATTTTAGTTGTTTATTCTGTTTCTTATAACATTTAGGTGTTTCAGATACAGAATAACTGTTTTATGCAACTATTACATAAAATATAGCAAATAATTTTGTCCTAAAAACTCAGGACATTTTAGATTTTTAAAATTTTTTCGCAGGACACAACTGCCCAAAGAGGGACTGTCCCTCGCAAAGTGGGACAGGTGGTAACCCTACTGCTGCAAGAAACAGCTGTTCGTTTGGTCCTAGTTATTAAAAGTCATAGCAACTGCTGCTATATTGACTACCGGACAGCCAGGTTTGGTCCGGCAAGCATTAAATAACACATCAACAGCTGTTTTTAGACTATCAGTCAGCCAGGAAGTTTCTTTTTATTCATTCATTGTGTAATACATCAGGTTTAGTGTTACCGTCTGGCAAATTTGTCTCTTTATTCTACAAGAAATATTTACTTTGTAGCTAATTTAAGTACCTCTGGTTTACCCTAATGGTGGCCAACTCTCTAATCACTTGCGCTGTCTGCTTTTTTCCTGCTTGCAGTTTTAAACTCATGCTGTTACATATGCTGTCTACAATACTATCTGTTTGTAAAGTTATGTATGTCTGCTGGTATAACTGCATTTCTGTTGATTGATCTGTTTGTATCTTACGTTTATGAGTTAGGAATGCCTCAGTTTATCCTTCATACCAGAGAATACAGATATAGTTGATTTGTTATTACTGTATTTAACTGTTTAGCTCTTATGGTAAATGTAATAACGGCTGTGAATATATGCCTTCTAGCTACAGGCTGCGTGAGCTATATTAAGTAGTTTGTTGGATTAGCTGCCTTTAGCTACTGTCTGCTTAGCTGCATTATTAACTGCTATCCTGCATTTACGACTAGTACAAGCTGTATTTCCCTCCAGACATTGCTTGGACATACTATCTAGCTATTTAAGCATTTTTTTCTCTTACACTCCATAGCCTTGCTTCTCTTCTCTCTTTCTTTCTCACACTCCTCTATACTACTGCCCCTTCTGCTGCTCTCTCCCTCTCTCTTCTCCAATCCCTCCATCTCTTAACTCAGTTTTTCCCTGTCTCCCTCTCTTAGTTCTAAACTCTCAAGCACATTCCTAGCTAACTTCCTCTTCTTTCCTCTATCTACAGCCAGCACACTACCTGACCTAATCTGGTTGTTTTTTGAATTTCTTCTTTTCTAGCATACAACACCAGTTGCCATAACCACAAAGACAGTCTTCAACCATACTACAACAGCAAGTTCAAGCCTCTATAGCCCTGATAAACTTCCAAGCAAAGTACCTTCTATTAACCTAATTTGTATGTATACATTTTTGTCTTCTGTTAGTTTTGTCACTCTTTTATATAAAGCTGTAAGCACACCACCGAACCTCCTGCTGCAATTCCCTGTAGCTCTCCTGGCTCCTTTCTCTAATTAGGTCTCTACCTATTATTATTCTGTATACCTTGAATCATTTTAAACTCAGACTGCTCCTTCTCTACAGGTTACTGGCTTAACAGTCCTAGACCCCTTTTTAACTCTCCATTATGCTAGTTGTAGTAGTCAGTAGTAAAATAAAAGCTTCCCCTCCACTTACCTGTTGATTTCTCTGATTGTTTTTTTTATCTCAGCTCCTCCCACTCATGGTGTAATCACTCCGTTCATCCTCAGTATGCTCAGGCTCACTCCACTCCCCTACCCTACTCCCATTCTCACCCACCCCCACATCTATTACATTTATACCTAGCTTTATACCTAGCTTGACTCCACACACTAACTCATCTTCTCCTATCACACCACTTCTTCCTCTAATATCCTCCCACTAGCTCTTGACCCACCTACTACACTCCTTATGTATATTTCACTCTTACTTCTCTCCTTTGCCTTTCTGGTTCTTCTTTTACCCATTTACATATAAAATTCCTTATAACCTGCTCTTTCAGTACTCATTCCCACCTCCTTCATACCCCATTAATAAGCTGTCCAAGTACTCTAACTCTGTCCCACCTCTCTAACCCATCCCACATTCACTTCCTTACAACTATATCACTCCTATATCCCTTACAGAAATCACCACTACACTACTATTCCTCTAACAACATCTCTCCTACACACTATAATTCTCCCTGCCACAATGTTTTTCACCTCTAAAACTATTATCATTACTCTCTGTCGATACCTCTATCTGATCCTTCAACTAACATCTCATCAAATAACCCATATACCTTTCAAACCTTCTTGCATAACATCCACACACATTCAGTCTCTCACCAGCTACTCCACAATAGGCTCTAGCTTATATGCAACAGACTTAATTCTACAAACTAAACTAAAAATCCTTCCCCATCTACACATCAGATTAGCCAACTCTGTACTAGACTGCCTCCACAAAACCAAAAAACAGATGCAATAGGTAAATCTACCCACCCATTGCAACCTAATAATATCTGGAGACATCCAAACCCAGGTCCACCCCCTACCTCCTATAATCAACCCAGCTCTGTAAAATCCCTTAATTTCACTACCATCAATCTACAAAGCATAAGAAACAAAATCCCAAACCTTCATGCATGGATAAGCCAAAATCAACCCGACTTCACTGACATTACTGAGACTATGCTTAAACATTAATGATGCAGAATTCCTACCCCCTTACTATATTTGTCTTAGAACTGATAGACCACATAGAAAAGGCGGAGGCATCACCTTGATATACCCAAATGCCTTCACTGTAGCCTCATATACTAAACCCATTCCTCAAATCTCTACAGCTGAACTGCTGGTAGCCTTCCTAAAACTAAATAAGTGCTAAAGCTTCTGCATCATGGTCTTATACATTCTCCCTGGTAATAACATTCCTATACTAGAAGATATTCTTGCCTGGACATCCAAAATTATTAATAATTAAACTGTTATCTTAGGTGACTTTAACATTAATTGGTTGGATATCACTGACCAGCACCCTCCCACCAGCATTAACTAATATAACTTTATCCAGCTGATCATTGACATAACAAGACCCAGCAACAAAAATGACAAAGGGTCAATCCTAGATTGGATCCTAGTGTCAGACCCTAATAAAATTTTCACCTCTGGTACACCACCAAATAGTATTAACGACCATTTACCAGCCTTTATAATACGTAAAACCACCTCTACCATAAGTAATCACCGACTTAAACAAGCCAGAGACTTAGCTCACTTCTCTGACACCTTTAATAAAACATTACAAAGTATCAGTTGGACACCATTAAAATCTCTCCCTCTAAATGACGCAGTTGAATTCTTCAATTCAACATTCCTTAAGATCCTAAATAGCTTACCTCCACTGTGACTAAAAAGAGTCAGGAATAAACAAGCCAGCTGGCTCAACAAATACACAAAACAAACCATGTCCACTAGAGACAAAGCTTCGAAATCCTGGAAAAAATACAAAAATCCTTCTGACCTCATTGCATACAAACAGCTACAAAATCAGATAAAATGACTAGTCATTAAAGATAAAAAAGAACACTTCCATAATCTCCAGGACCAGCATAAACAAAACCCAAAGAAATTCTGGGAGCAATCAATTGACTACTTCACCCAGGTTCAGACAACAACCCATGCCCACACCCTGACAAAACACCCTCCTAGATAGCCTCTCTAAGTCATGCTTCATTGATACCATAGCGAAGCTTACCACCTCCTTCCCACCTACAAACCCCAACCCACCAAACCAGCCATTGTCGCATTCCACACCCTCCTCTCTACCTACCTTTCTTTCTCACCCATACCCACTTTCACTATAAAAAAAAAACTCCTTCAAAAACTCAAACCTTGCACAAATGCTCCAGACAATTTCTGCTGAATTCTTACAACTATCCACAAGTTCCATTGCTTACCCCATCAGTATACTCCTCAATAGATCAATTCAGGAATCCTTTATACTACATATCTAGAAAAAAACATATGTTCATCCAGTCCATAAAGGCAGCAATAACTCTGACATCTCTAACTTCCAATCTATTGCTGTTCTTTCCCCATCCCCAAAATATTAGAAAAATGTGTCCACACCCAGCTTCTTAACCATTTAGTTAATAACCAACTTCTCTCCTCTACCCAACATGGTTTTAGGCCAGACCACGATACTAATACAGCACTCATCTCTTTTATGGACACAGTAAATAGGGTTCGTGATTCACTGTCTCTTCACTCTTCCTCGACCTCTCAAAAGCCTTTGATACTGTATGTCATCCCCTTCCACTCACCAAACTCTAATTTAGGTACCTCACCCCCAGTCCTGAACTGGCTCTCAAGCTATCTCACTGGTAGAAAACAATCCACTAAATAGCAACAATCCTACTCACCTTTCCTCAACATAACCACTTTTCTATGCTGAAAGCAGTTAGGTTTTCTGAAGACTGTTTGAAACTTCTGGATACATTATTTTATGCTGAAAACAGTAAATACTCTGAAGACTGCTTACATTTATTGGGAAGTTTAAAAGGAAGCTTTTGGCTACATTTTTTGTATGCAGATTTTCTGTTTCATAACAGTTAGGATTTTGTGACTATTGAGAATGGCAATGGACTCTCTTTATATTATACTGCATTACAGCAGACTTTAGAGATATTTATATTAGTGCTGGATACATCTTTTTGTTGTTGGTGTTATACTTTGAATCCTGCACATTAGTGGGTATGTGCACCACTTATGAGCTGTGGTTTACATTTTAATAGTGGGTGAAGGCTGATATCTCTACTATATAACACCAGTAGTACAGTAATAATTTCTGAGTATACTTTGATGCAGGCTATCAACATGCCTAAGCATTTAGATTTAAAACAGTTTTATTATAAGATTGCTGAAGATAAAACCAATTCAACATTTTTTACAGGTGAAACAGTAGTACTGAAACATGTAATACTGACCTTAAAGATATGGAGGAATGCTTTAAACTTTTTTGGACTGTTCTATGAAGGTTAGATCTAATGTTTGGAGTATTAAATTGCTAAAAGCCCATCTATCAGCTAATATTGCACCCAGAGGTTTATGGGTATAAGTTGAACCTGGGGTAGGTACAGATGATGAACAATTATTTTCTAAATGGCAGAAAGTACAATCTGTAGCTTCCAAGATAATTCTGGAATTATTGGTTGAATTTTATGAAAAACAACTGTTAACATTAACAAAAAAGCTTTCTACTAGTCATGAAAACATACAAAAATATGCGCATAATAGTGATTTTCAGAAATTACGTAAAAGGTTTACCAAGGAAATGAATGATTTTGATACAGAACTATGTGGTCGAAAGTTAAAGAAATATAAATGTGACCTCCATGATTATAGAAATAATACCATGTATACTTAGAAGGCCAAGAAGTGTGTTATCTGATTTTCGGAGCAACAAAAGAAAGAAAATAGACCTAAAACAAAGACAGTCCATTCTATATTAAGAAAGACTCTGAACAAAACCAGCACGGAATCCAGTGCATCTGATTTTTCTTCCAACTTTTCCAACATGGATATGGAGGGTGAGATGATGGACAATTATGAAGAAGTATCACCAGTGTATAAACGGTTAAGAGCCCCTTTAGAAGAGGAGGTAGAAAACATAACATAAGAAAGCTTGGAAGTGATATTCATGGTCAACCTGAAAAAAACAATAAGGGGACAATAATGACATTATATCTGAAGACCAATTAGTTGTTAATTTCACATTGACCATTTTATCCAAACACAAAAAAGAAGTGTTAAATAAAGGTGTAGGTTTTGTTCCTGCATTTTTTGTCTCTCAGCATTCTGTTGTGATGGATTTGAAAAGGTTTTGCTATAATCTAAATCTTAAGGTTTTTACAGACAAAGGGATATTGGTGATGCCTATAGTGAAACATTTAAGTTCAGAAAATCTTCATTTCAGCCTTGATATCATCAGGCAGTTTGTATGTTTGTACAGCATGTGATGCAGGACTTGCAGGTAAGTCAGAACCACATTTTTAAAAATTACTCTTATAATTTAAGTAAGCTACAGAAAGTTCCTCTGAATAATTTGAAAAAGAATGAAAATGTGGTAGTAGTAGTAGTAAAAGCAGACAGGCGGTGCAATTGTTATTTGGAATTTTAATGATTATGACAAGGAGGTGTTGAGACAATTGAGTGATGTGTATTCTTATGGCTAATTGCCTTTTAACCCCTTATCTACATTTAAAACTATCATAGATACATTTCGTACTGATTGTAAAAATGAGGGTGTTATTAGTCATAATCGGGTCCAACAACTGACATGTTAAAATCCTAGACCTCCTTATTTTTATATCTTGGCAAAGATTCATAAAAATATTAACAACTCACCAGGCAGACTGATTGTGTCAGGCCAGGGGTCTATAACTGAACCCGTTTCTGAATATTTGGAGTTTAAATTAAAGTCTTTGTTGAATTTGGTGCCAGCCCATATCAGAGATATAACACAGTCTTTAGAACTGATGTAGGATGTACAGGCTCCCGTAAATTCATTTATTTGTACTTCACATGTTCAGACCCTGTATACCCATCATACCACATTTGCTGTGAAATTTTGGCTTGAGTTTTCTCAAGAGTTTATGGATGGTGAGATTGAGTTTTTGTTAAAATTACTGAAATTGGTATTTGAACATAATGCTTTCTGCTATAAGAAAGACTGTTATCTCCAGATTAAAGGGACTGCTATGGGTGCTACATTTGCCTCCATTTATACAGATATATTTAAGGGTTTTTTAGAGTATAAGGTGAGCTATACTGACAATAACCCTTTTAAGAAATGGATAAATATGTGGAGACATTATCTGGAAGATTGTTGGTGTGTGTGGACAGATTCTTTGGATTCTTGGTAACAGTTTGTGCAATATTTAAATGGCAGTGAGTATCATATTAAGTTTGTTGGCAGGATACATATGTTTAACATCGATTTTGTAGATGTCAATTTAACTAAAATGATTGATGGCATGATGGTCCCTAGTTTATACCGCAAACCTTTTACAAAAAAATCAGTATTGAAAGCTGACAGTTGCCATCCTAATCATGTGTTTGTCAATATACCAAAATCTCAGTTTTTAAGACTTAGAAAAGCTGTAGTGATGATGGTACTTTTAATGTGGAAGCTGCTAAGATCCAAAATAGATTTTTGAGATGTGGTTGCAACAATACCTTGGTAAAAAGAGCACAAGACTTTGCCACAAGACAGTCTAAGAATTTTCTTTTGAACAATGAGCACAGTAAGAGACTGAATAATTCTGATGTTATAAGATTTATTACATGTGGCTCTAATACATTTAAAATTAAGGAAATAATTGAACAGAACTGGCATAGTCTAAAGGCTGATACTTTTTTGAACATATATTGGTTGAACATTGCCCTTTTGGGTATAGAAGGGGTAGGAATATAGACAAACATTTATCTGGATTCAAAAAGGGTCATTTTGGTGGATGTGAATTGATGAATATATCTAAGGGTAGTACTTTTTGTGGTAATTATTCATATTGTAAGATTGCCTCATAGGTTGGTACTAGGCTATTTGCCCTACAGCCTATACAAGCCTAGCCATAACAATTCCCTGGCTATTTCTTCCCACAGTATTTACTTCCCTGGACCCCTGTCTAGCAGGGCAACTGACGTGATCCCCGGGGTGAATTTCCTATCTCCCATACAAGCATCAAGGTTCCTTTTGAAGAGGGCCAAAGAGGCGCTTTGCTTAACATGTATGGGCAGACTGTTCCAGAGTCTGGGGAGTCTCTGGGTCAGGAACTTATTCCTCTAGCATGTTTTGTTCATTGTGATGACAAGGTTTAGATCCCTGGAGCATGTATCTCTGAGGAATTGGGATTTCTTTAAGTGTAGCATGTCCAACAGCTCTTGGTTTGACATGGCCTTGTATGCTAAGCAGAGATTGCCTCTGAGTAGACAATATGCAACAGAGTATAGGTGGAGTTTTTTTTAGATGGTCAGCAAAGGGAATCTGCTTTAGGACTGTTATTCTTTTAGTGAGGTATTTCAGCAGCCTTTCCAGTTGTTGCAGATGTCTTGATAGGTACATACCAAACAGGGCATTGTATTCTATAATTGATCTAATGAGGGATAAGTACAGTGGGACAATTACCTCCTTTTTTCTGGATGAAAAGCCCTTAGTAATGAGGTGTGCCACATAGAAGGATTTCCTGACTGTTGTGGCGATGTGGTTATCGAAAGTGAGACCACTGCCCACCTGTGTCCATAAGTCTCTTATCACACTTTCGGTGTTTAGTGTACTGCCACCTATATGGTAATTCACAGGTACATGTTTTTTCCCAAAGGGGATAACTATACATTTCTTGGCATTGAGCTTGAGCCCATGGCTCTGGCACCAAGCATCTGTTTCTGTAAGGCCCTTTTGTAGAATATCCACATAATTTGGGGATTCTCGGTTTGCCATCATCTGCAAACTTTGTTAGCCAGAGTCCCTTAGTGTTGGCCTGTAATTCAGAAAAGTAGATACCAAACATGAGAGGTTCCAGGACTGAACCCTGAGGTACTCCACTTGTCACTTGCCTGGAGCTGGATTTAGAGTTGGCTACTTTTGCAGTGTGGGTTCTATCAGTAAGCCATTTGGCAACCCATCAAGTAATGTAGGGATTAATGCCCAGCTTAGTAAGTTTATCTATGATTCCAGAGTGAGGGATGGTGTTGAAGGCTTTGTCAAGTTCCAGATAGGCTGTGTGGACCACCTTACCCTAGTCCATGGCTCTGGAGACTGATTTGAAGAAGAAAATCAGGTTCAGAAGTCTTTTCCTTCTGTGAATGCCACCAATGTTTTTGAAATTCGTTCCTTCATTACTTGTAACACTGAATGGGTGATTTATACAGCTGTTAGCCAATGTGGAGCCTTTTGGTTAGGTCAGACATCTAGGCCTTTTAAGCAAGAATTGCCCTAGATGTCAGTAATATGAATTGTAGATGAGTTAGAAGTGCTTTGTACAACCATAGCTTGAAGCATCAAGGTGCCCATTTGATATTTGTGGGTATTGACAAAGTATTGGGTGTAAATTTGTTTCATTTTGGTAAACATAAAGTTTGGGATC
Source organism: Protopterus annectens (assembly GCF_019279795.1). NCBI lineage: Eukaryota > Metazoa > Chordata > Ceratodontiformes > Protopteridae > Protopterus > Protopterus annectens. Next base: position 1,466,711,135 of record NC_056725.1, read on the forward strand.
AAAAGGAGAGATTATGGATTGTTAATTTAGGGGCTCTGTTTAAACCAGGACTAAATGAACATGTTTATTTTTTAGTGTTGTATTTTTTTTACTCAGGATGTTCTGTTGGTTTAAATTTGAATTCTGGTGTTCTTCCTTGTTCAGTTTGCACTTAAGCATCATCATTGTGTTCCTTGTCACACACTGATGATGCCAATGAGGTAAAATCGGTCTGCTGTTCTGTTTTTCTCTTCAGCAGCACTGAATAGTGTTGTTTTGAAGTTTGTTTGATGCCTGTTGGTTTAAAATGCTACCATTTGGTATAAGGAAGTCATTTTAATGTATTTTGTGCACTGATGAGATTAAAATTGTGACGCTTAAAAGGAAGCTTCTGGATACATTATTTCATGTTGAATTAGCTGTTTGAAAACAGCAAGTACTCTTCATTTATTGGAAGTTTAAAAGGAAGCTTCTGGATACAGTATTCTATGATGAAAGCAGTAAGTTTTCTGAGGACTGTTTGAAGCTTCAGGATAAATTATATTATGCTGAAAACAGTAATTACATTTATTGAGAATCTCAAAAAAAACTTTTTGGCTACATTTTTTCATGCAGATTTTCTGTTTGATAACAGCATTTTTAGATTATTTATAATGGAAATGGATATATATTTTATATATATATATATATATATATATATATATATATATATATATATATATATCAAAAAGAGGTGTTGTTTCTCCACCACTTGCTCAGGAACAGAAAACAGTGATAAAACCAAACAAACATGAATTATATATGCTGCAAGGTTTGTTTTACTCATGAGTAAATTACACTCAAAATGATCACACTTCTGTACATCTCAGGGGTACTTTATCTGAACTGTTCTTTCCATTATCCTATATGGTGAAGGACATTCCTCTTGAAGTCATCATAGAGGCCTTCACTGCTCACCATAACTGCTAGTAGCAGTCATCACTTTTGGCAAAGCTATGTCAGGCATTCCCTTTATACTGAACTCCCCTCACAGGATTTGCTAAGCAGACACTCCTGGTGGTGCCTGCATAAAAGAGACACAAATATTTTGCTTGACTCCTTAAAGCATGACTTCTGAGCCCTGCCACTCTTATCCTCCCCCTGATGCCACAGCCACTTAACAGGTTACAGTCCAGAGGAATACGACAGCACATTTGTGTTGAGACCTGCTGCTGCTGACAACCCATGATGTTCAATATCACACAGTCATTTAGCACAGCCTCTTGTATTGGCACAATATTATTTGTATATATACACAGCATGGCAGGATGGCATTAGGTGTGAACAGCTCCATGGCATGAATATTAAAAAAGTCCAGGACTCAGTATTTTCCAGTACTGTACATTAATGCTTCTATGGGCCATCATGAAAAAAGTAATTTTTCCATGTGCCTGCTGGGATCACTGACCCATCCATGTACGCAGAATGCACTTTACATGTTCTCATGTGTATGCATGACTACTGATGCATCTCATAGTGCAGCCTTTGTCAAGTGCACATTGTAAGGATAGTGTGATACAGAGGCAATTGTACAAAACATGTTCATTACCGTAATGACCTTGCTACAACCTCAACATTTCATGATAAAAATAACAGCTGTGACCTTTACTATGTGCATCCCAGTATGGAATTTGCTACTTTTAGCAGAATTTTAGCATGATACTTCTAGGATCCATATTCCAGTTTTGTGGCTTTTCATTAGCATTACACATGAGGTAAGTGGACTAGGGATACTAAATAATCTTTCTTTAAAGAAACAAAAACTTTACCAACCAGGTAAAATAAAGTTCTGAATGGTCCAGCAGCTTGGATATAAAAAGTTTATTGTGCCTTCTTCACATACGAAACTGCACGCTTCATAAAACTAAGAACATAAGCACCAAATAAATCCACGACAACAAAGTTTCCTCAAGCGCTTTCACCCGGGACCTCCCAGGCTTTGTCAAGATACTTTGTGTACTTCTAACCACTTATTTTATACTGGTTACAGATTGCTTAATAATTCAATTAAATATATAATCACAGCATTCATTAATCAATGTTAAAATCAATTGTTGCATATTATTTCAACATCTTCTTTAAACCAATGCTAAATGTGACATTGCAGTATTGTTTTAAAACTGTTCCTGTCTCACAGTTACCAAACTTTAAAAGACTTACTCACTAAAACTACTTGTATATATACAGTTTTCTTTTAAAAACAGTTGTTTGACACTACTTTATTTTTACGTCTTACTTTCATTCTTTGTCAAGTGAAATGCTATGTTCCTCCATAACTAAGGATTACAACATAACTTTCATTTCTATTAACTTTACCATATATAACTTACTAAAAAACATTTGATGTTATATAAAACATTTATAAATTTTGTATGTATATATATGTGTGTTTCTTTACTGTCTATTCTAATTATGTATATAACTATTAATAAATATAATTAATGTTTCTGTTAAATGTTTACTGATAAAACAACCTTATACGTACTAACACCTAACCGCTACTTATACCTATGCCCTATAATATCTTTTGACTTAACTAGTGTTATAGTATGTTATTTTAAAGCTTAGCCTTCCTTAATTTAAGCACACTGCTTATACTGATGGTATCATTCAATCCCGGGGCTCTGGAAGCATTCAGCCTTACTTGCCATAACAATTCCCTATATTCTAAAGATGTTTCCCAGTCTCCTCCCCTAGGACTCATCATTATTTGTTCTAAAACTAAGAACTTTAATGACATCTGCGTACAAGTTAGGGAATGTTTGTAGAAGGCATTAGTGGGTTTGCTCTTACTTATATCATATAAGTGTTCATAAACCCGTTTCCTGAGTGTCCTTTCGGTTTTGCCAACATAAAAACTGTAACAATGTTGGCAAAATCCCAAATAGACTACTCCTCTAGTATTACAATTAAAATGTCCCAGTGAAATAATGTTGACATTTCTTGCTTTCAAATAAACACCTTTCTTGTTGACCATTAAGGGGCATTGCTTAAAAGAGTTACATCCAAATGTCCCTAACCTCAATTTTGAATTATTCATTTTTCTAATTTGGTTCATTTCTAATAAATCCTTTAAATTTTTGTCTCTTTTCTTCACAAAATTCGGTTTCACAGGTATTATTTTATTAATTTCTTCGTTTTTAGCTAACACCGGCCAATATTTACTGATAATAGTTTCTATCTCTCTACTATTCAAATTATATGTATAGAGAAAAGCACCTCCTTTGCCTCCATATTGATTACTTTTATTGCTATCTGTTTTCTTGCAAGGACCTTCTCCTAGCAATGGAGCATATTGGTCTTTCCTTTTAAGCAGTATCTCTTCCCTTAAATTATTAAATAATTCCATTGGGTAATCTTTTTCAAGAAACAATGTTCTTAAAACTTCTAATTCTTTAAATAATAAATTGTCTTCGCTACACATCCGAGCAGCCCTAATAATTTGGCCCTTAACAATTCCTTTCTTTTGGGAGAATGGGTGATTGCTTGTAAAATGTAGGAACATATTAGAGTAACTTTCTTTTCTGAATATACTACTCTGAAATTTGTTCTTTTCTAGATTCTTTTCCAACGTCACATCCAAATAATTCAAAAAATATGGATTTTCTGAATGGGTAAATCTCAAAAAATCGGTTGTTGAGCCAATATATTCAATGAATTTCTCTAATTCTCTAGTGTCACCTCTCCACAAAATACAGATATCATCTAGATATCATTGATAGTGGATAATGTAGCTTGCCCATTCAGAGGCAAACACATATTTAGATTCCCAATAATGGAGAAATGTGTTAGCATACGCTGATGCACATGGAGTGCCCATTGCCACTCATTTTTTCTGCTTAAAAAGCTCTCCATTAAAGGAAATAGAGTTATTTGTCAATATTGTGTCCATGAATTCAGTTAACAGTCCTACCATATTGGCACTGAAAATCTTCGCCTGCGTAATTACTTCGTTGAACCATTCCAGACCTTTGTCATGTGGAATGCTGGGGAACAATTCAACTATATCTATTGTTACCATAACTCTTGTTTCTGTGAAGTACTCTTTTTTTATGTTTCTCAAAAATTTCCATGAGTCTTTACACAGAAATGGGAATGATGACACCAGTTTTTTCATTGTGGTGTCTATAAATTTCCCAAGTGGTTCAGTAATGCCTTTGGCCCCAGCCACTATAGATCTAAAATTTAGTAGATTTAGTCCTTTATGAACTTTCGGGATTCCAAACATTACTGGTGTCAATGGTTTTGGTACTAATAGGTAGTTGTATAGCTCTTCATTGATTGCCCCTTGCATGAGATGATCTTCTAGCATATACTTAATCCTAGCATAAGCGATATTTCTTTCATTAAGTGAAACCTCACTATATTGCTGGATGTCATGTAATAATGTGTGTAAAATGGCCTCATATTCATGTCTGTACATAAGTACCACCCCTCCCCCTTTATCAGTTTTCATGACCCTGATCCCTTCAGTTCTCAATAACTTAATTAGGTCAAATGCCCCACTAGATAGATTGTCGGGGTATCCTAAACCTTTGTTCTCATTAATACTCCTGAGATCAGTTTCAACTAATTCTTCAAAAATTTTTAACACTGAATGAAGTGGGGGATTGAAGGTACTTGATCTCTGAAATAACGCTGGCTTGTAACTACAGTCTTTAAAATACAGATTTAAATTAAGTTGCCTCATAAACAACTTAAGATCTAAAATTGTGTTGGTTGTGTTAACAGAGCAAGCAGGAACAAAATGTAGTCCTTTTGTAAATAACTCAAAATATTGAATATTTAGTTCTAAATCTGTGTAGTTATAAATACTAAAGTTGTGCTGCCTCCAAATACTACAGTTGTCTGTTTTAGTAATCACTATATCTCCAAAGGGAGCTACTAGTTTCTGGTTCTGTTCCACCTCTGTGGTTGGGGAGTGAACTCTTTGTTCCTTTGCCTCCCTGGTGGATACTGAAAAACCTGTTTTTGTTCCTGATTAGTTTTCTGAGCCAGCCTTTCACTCCTCCTAGGGCCTTGCATATCTGATGTGACTGCTTTATTAACTCCGTAATCATTAGAAGCATTACCATTGCTGGTGTTCCTGTTGAACCATTGCTTTTTGTTGTTACTAAAAACATATGCCACTCCTTTTTCATAGTCAGCTAAATCACGTTCTAGTTTTTTTATCTTCCTGGCGACCACTCTCATACAGTGGTCATCCACTTCTCTGAATGCATTTTCATAATCCCTCTTAATGGAATTAAAATTAATGCTAGTAACTATTGTATTGTTGAGTGTGTTAACATCTACTAACAAAGCTGCAGCTTTAACCTCATAGTCTTTTACCATTAGTTCTAGCATTTCAATACCAGCTTTATTAAACAATACAGTCAAGTCTTTAAATAAATCCGAACCCGGAATGGCATTGTTCGGAAACTTGCTGAATCTCAGTCCTTTCGGTATTCGTTGCACTTTGATGCATTCAGTTAAATACTGAATCTCTAGCTGCGCTGATTTGTATGCATACATTTTGTTGTTTAGTTCACTCAATACATGCTCTAATTCGTCATTATGTGTGTTAATAGCTTGTACAGTACCTTGACTAAACGAAAAACTTTTTGTGGTCCATTTATTGAAATTGAAATCTTTCGCAAATGTAGAATTTCCCGTTGGTTTTGGGGTCTGCTGTCTGCTACTTCGACCTGTTGGACCTTGTCCTCTGGAATCTACGTCATCGATAACCTCCGTTGGCGGGTTAGTGTTCTTGCCAAAACAAAAATTCTGATCAGCAGCAAAAAACTGTTGGTTAGGTGGTATTCTGTTTGAATAACCACTGCTTTCCTTCATAAGCATACCGCTTATTTGCGAAAGAAAGCCCATGATCTGTTTAAACTCTCCCCTGGTGACGGGGGCGTCGTCTGATAACTCTTGTTCCTCCACTAGCAAGTTAGGTGTAACTCCGAAATCCAAGCTTTCGGACCTTTCAGCCATCACGAAACAAAATAATCTTTCTTTAAAGAAACAAAAACTTTACCAACCAGGTAAAATAAAGTTCTGAATAGTCCAGCAGCTTGGATATAAAAAGTTTATTGTGCCTTCTTCACATACGAAACTGCACGCTTCAAAAAACTAAGAACATAAGCACCAAATAAATCCACGACAACAAAGTTTCCTCAAGCACTTTCATCCGGGACCTCCCAGGCTTTGTCAAGATACTTTGTGTACTTCTAACCATTTATTTTATACTGGTTACAGATTGCTTAATCATTCAATTAAATATATAATCACAGCATTCATTAATTAATCATGAAAGGATTACAACATAACTTTCATTTCTATTAACTTTACCATATATAACTTACTAAAAAACATTTGATGTTATATAAAACATTTATAAATTTTGTATGTAATCCTTAGTTATGGAGGAACACAGCATTTCACTTGACAAAGAATGAAAGTAAGACGTAAAAATAAAGTAGTGTCAAACAACTGTTTTTAAAAGAAAACTGTATATATACAAGTAGTTTTAGTGAGTAAGTCTTTTAAAGTTTGGTAACTGTGAGACAGAAACAGTTTTAAAACAATACTGCAATGTCACATTTAGCATTGGTTTAAAGAAGATGTTGAAATAATATGCAACAATTGATTTTAACATTGATTAATGAATGCTGTGATTATATATTTAATTGAATGATTAAGCAATCTGTAACCAGTATAAAATAAGTGGTTAGAAGTACACAAAGTATCTTGACAAAGCCTGGGAGGTCCCGGGTGAAAGCGCTTGAGGAAACTTTGTTGTCGTGGATTTATTTGGTGCTTATGTTCTTAGTTTTATGAAGTGTGCAGTTTCGTATGTGAAGAAGGCACAATAAACTTTTTACATCCAAGCTGCTGGACCATTCAGGACTAGGGATACTACCAACAACTATAAAATATTTTTTTCATATAAGATGCTGTCATATGGTATTGTTAGTTTACATGTTTTTTCCTTGAGGGATGGAGGTTGATTTGACAACTAAAGTAGCACTGCACTTTGTGTCTGGTGCTGTGATGCACACTGGAGGGGTATAACTAGCCAACAGCTTACATGTGTATATTTTAGATTTACAGCTACACACATCTGAGAAAGAGAAGAAGTTGAAGAAGAAGAAGTTCTTCCAGGGAGACGACAACATTCAGTTGCCGGACTGCCATGAACATTGCTGGCAAATGATCATAACCAATAACAAAGAGCATGTTTTTTAGGATAATGTCTCGTCGGAACTTGTTCAGCAAGTGAATGCATTTGGCAGCCACAATCAAAAGCATGAGCAAGTTTGATGTAGGGTCACCAACACAGCTGGTCAAACACCTTTCATCATCTCAACACAAGAAATCTGGATAAAAACAAAAGTAATAGGAGGACAAAAGGTCCACAAACAGGGACAGATTTTAAATATTACTCATAAAGCTGGAAAGTTGCTAGAAGAATATGAATTCTGAAACTAATATATCTGTCATTATTTTGTGATTTTAGTCCTCAGTGATTTCCCAGAAAATCACAGATTTATGAGGAACAGGTCAAATATATGACAGAAAAATCTGGACATTCTGCATAAATCTGGGCAGTTAAAATGTATGCTGGTCATGCACATAATGGAGAAACTTGCCTAGCTCAGGAGTGAAGGGCTACAAGTGGGGTCTTCAGACAGTGTGACCCTTAGTTTTTGACATCTCTGTCTTGGAGGCATGAGTGGTCTGTAATTTACAATGGATGACTTGACCTGGGTGCACAATTTCACCAAGCTGCTGATCAGCTGGTTTGTGATGGCTCATGTACAAATTACGTTACATATAAAATATGCTGCACAACATACCTGACTCAGACCAGAAAACCTAATGCACATAGCTATTTTGCTGTTATGCACACATCAGGACAGTATCAGTCTGCCCAAAGTATGTTGACATAAATTTTGCATGCCACTGTTTTTAGCTGTAGCATCATAGGGATGTGGGTGCTTGAGAAGGGTGTGGTAATACACTCAGGTGTGTTTATATGTTTTCACATGTGCTTTGGTATCAGGATCCTCCAATATTGCTATTGGCATGCTTGATTATCAGGGACCTGTTTGAGCCAATTGATGATGGCTGCTACCTGCCACATCCCAGCATAGTCTGGGGTCAAGGTATTCATGGGTAATATGACAGGAATATCCTTTCTTCCATTCTTGGACATAACGCCTATCTCTGTACAACTCACCTGTTAGTATCATGATGTTACTGAAGGACAAGAGTTGGCTGACTCATCAGTGCAGGATGCGACTTCTTCCCCTGCAGCAGGTGCATCCATGGATTCTGGCAGATCCTCTGAGCACCGGGATGGCAGTAAGAGTAAGCATATTGGTAGCTGACAAAGTCATGGATACTGCTCTCTCCTGAGATGAGTGTCTCAGTGTCTGAATGGTCACTGTATCCAATACATACATTAACATGATTCTGCAACAATGGGTACCACTGCAGCCATGGCAGACCTGACTGGTGTGGTACATGTGTTTTTTTTATGATGTCTGAAGGGACCTAGCCTATTTATACATGATTCTGATACCTTTCAATGGTAGTTTGCATGCTACAGATGTCCCTGTGTCACTGCACATTGTGGCCATTGCCACTCTCATGGCTCATCCTCTTCAAATTCTTCTGGGGAAACCCAGCATCGGAGGCTGAGATTTTATTCTAGGCCCCATAGGAACATTGTCTACATGCCTCCAAACAGTATTGAGGGCAGTGCAAGATGCCAGGGATTCAGTCACAGACAGGATACTTGTGCTAAAATCACCAAGAACACATCATACCATCCACATTCATGGAATATTCCATCCTATACACATGCTATCACAATCCTTGGAGAGGGCACCCACTGTCATAGAAGCATACCTGGTCATCACAGATAACTCCTGGGGGTGCCAAAGACCTGTCTATCAAACTCCAGCACAGTGTAGATTCTTCTATTGTAGCTTTAACCATGCACATGCACAGACACCCATCAACACCTCCCACCTCTTCCCAGGTACACCACTATGCTGACATAATCCCCCTATCTAATCAGTCTTCATGGCTCAATCCCAAGTCATTATACAAGGAAACACACAATCACCTACCCACAGCATGCCATTATACACACACACACACACACATACACACACACACACACACACACACACACACACACACACACACACACACACACACACACACACACACACACACACACACACACACACACACACACACACACACACACACACACACACACACACACACACACACACACACGCGCACAATGGCTGTTGTGGGCACTTGTCATTGTAGCACTCCTCATCTGTGCATAGGATGGCAGCTGTCTCCTGCCCTCCGTACTCTGTTACCAGAGTAGTTTGTGTCTAATGCACAGTTTTGCCAATTTATGCATGGTATACCATAGATTGGTTGTAGTACTCCATGCTTCGTTATCACTGTATGCTATATCTAATCTGGCCCATAATTTTGAATCATATGTTGCCTTTTAGACGTTGTAGTAACACACAGCATCTGCTTCAACTTGGTTATCTCTTCCATGGGTCCTCACAGGTACTTCCCTACCACTGACTCCAGGACTTCTACCCCCAGTGTCAATCCACTGTTTTATATTTTGCATATTAGCATGTCATGTAATATTGTACACATAGCAAATATTTTGCTGTATGTTTCTGGATAATACTGCATGTCACCACCAGAAATATGTAAGCAGCAGAAATAGGCCTTCAAATGTATGCTCAGTGATGTTTCTGGTACATTACAAGACAGGACTGCAGACATTGTCTACCATGGTTTGTAGGTTTCTTAAAATTGTCGTTAGTCATGGGCCAAGGGCACAACTGGCACTGTCAATAAGATATCTCTGGGGTAAATCACTCTACACAACTCAGTAATGTAAGGCAGATGTGTTCCAGATGTGGGAATCATGGGCATTGCCTGGATGATGCACGGATACCAGGCAAATTATAAATCCAATGGTCAATAGCACTCTGGTTCCTCCCAAAAAAAAAAAAAAAGATTCAATAAAGCACAGTTCCTCTAGCACCAGAAAGTAAAAAAGCACCCTCCATCCAAACATGAATGTAATGAAGAACTCCATCACCACACACCACTTCTGCCATTATCTACAGATTTCAGCATGTACTGATGAACTTGTATTACCTTCAGTCAAATGGCCTTCATCATTGCAATCTGATGACCAATGTTAAGTTACGATATTATATAAGACCTAAACAACTTAGCACATGTTAATAAAATCAACTGATAAAGTTAAATGTACTGAAACCTATTTGTCATATTTCCACCACTTATATTAATATACCCATTCTTGTTCATACCTTACTGTATCGTAATTTTGTGGCTCATTAGTATATATAAAAAATAATGTTTATTTGTTGTCAAGAACTCCACCTCTTTGTAACCAAAATTCTATAACAAAACTCATCCAAACCTGGAGGAAATAAGCTGCAAGTCTTTTAATCCATTGTTTTTTCTTTCTTATTTAATATTATTTTCTATCCTACTTTATTAGGGTTTTGAAAATGTATTCTCTCTCTCTCTATTCCAGTGAACATAACGTTAGCTACTGGATGTTTATTCTGAGCATTGCTGGCCTTTTTATACAGGATACTAGCATCATAAAGTTATATAATGTACAAGGCAAATGGACCCTGCTGTACTTAAGTTTGCATGTACCCACCCTTAGACCTTTCCTTCTTTTTCAAGGAGCAATAGGCCAGTCGTACCTAGAGTGAATTTATGAATACCAATCCACTTGTCTAATTTATTCTTAAAGGAAAATAGGGAATCACATTGCTTGATCTGGAGAGGAAGATTTTTACAGAGAAGGGTAGTCACTGATCCACAGATCTGCCTCTCTACTTGTGATTTATTTCTTTGCTGAAACAGGTTCAGATCTGTGGTTCTAGTGTTCCCAGGACTATTTGATTTGTGGAGAAATAAGAAGACTTGGACTGTCAGATCCTTAGTGGTCAGGAAGGCAAGGCACAGATTGCTCCTTAAGAGTTTGTAGGATATTGAATACAGAGACAAAGCCTCCAAGCTCTCCTGATAGCTCAGGTCCTTTAGTACCATGATCTTTTTTAGTTAGAGACAGCTTGATATATTTAGTAAGATACATTCTAAAGGGGGCATTGTATTCTGTGATGGACCTGATCAGTGCAGAATGCAGAGGGGTCAGGAGTACCTGAATCTATAGGAAACATCCATTGTGATCAGCTCGGATATCCTAACCACTGTTTCAACATGATGGTCAAAGGAGAAGGAGTTATCTACCTATGATCTAAGGTCTCACACACATAGGTTCATAGGTTCATACTAGGCTATCTGCCCTAGGGCATTTATAAGCCTAGCCAGAGTATGTTTGGCTTTCACCACCCATTTTAAATTAATTTTTCTATGCCCTTTTTCGAGGTTAGTATACTGTGCCTCTGTCTAACACTGACACAGTAGTGATATCCGGGGTAAACCTACGATCTCCCATACACTCATCAAGATTCCTCTTGAAGACAGTCAATGAGGGACTCTGCCTAACCTGGACTGGGATTTTATTCCAGAGTGAAGGGAGCCTCTGGGTTATGAATCTGTCCCTCCAGCATGCCCTATTTATTTCAGTGCTGAGGTTCAAGTCTCTCGAGTGTGTAGCTCAATGGGATTTGGATTTTCTGAGGTGCAGCATGTCCATTAAGTCCGGATTGGACATGGCTTTATACGTCATGCACAGATCGCCTCTGAGCAGGCGGTATGCCACTGAGTAGAGCTGGAGTTTCTTTAACTGGGCAGCATATGGCATCTGTTTGAGCCCTTTGATCCTCTTGGTGAGGTACTTTTGGGGTCTTTCCAGTTGCTGCAGGTGTCTGGTAAGGTACATTCCAAAAGGGGCATTGTACTCAATTATGGGCCTGATGAGGGATGAGTAAAGAGGCACGATGACCTCCCCTGATCTAGATGTTAATCCCTTCATGATTAGGTGAGCTATATAAAATGTTTTTCTAACCACTTGGGCCACGTGGTTGTCAAATGAGAGATTGCTATCAACTTGGGTCCCCAGGTCCCTAATTACTTCTTCTGTACTTAATGGATTACCACCTATGTGGTAATTTGTGGGCACTTTGTTTTTGCCAAAGGGGATGACTATACACTTTTTGGCGTTTAGCTTGAGGTCATGGCTCTGGAACCAGTTGTCTCTTTCTATGAGGCTCTTTTGGAGGATGCTTGTGTCAGCTGGAGAGTCGATTATGGCACCCAGTTTGCAGTCATCTGCGAACTTAGTCAGCCACAGTCCTTCCATGTTTGCCTGTACCTCCGAGAAATATATACCGAACAAGAGAGGTCCCAGGACTGAGCCTTGTGGGAAGCCACTTGTAACTGGTTTGGAGTCTGACATGGCTCTAGCAATTCTAACCATGTGGGTTCTGTCCTTGAGCCAGTTTGCAACCCATCTAGTGACATAAGGGTTTATATTTAAGCTGGTGAGCTTATCTATAATGCCCGAGTGGGGTACTGTATCGAAGGCTTTTGCGAGGTCTAGGTAGGCTATGTGGACCACCTTCCCCTCATCAATGGCCTTGGTGACTGTTTCAAAGAAATTGACCAGGTTTAAGAGGCAGGATCTGCCCTTAACAAAGCTGAACTGGGTAAGATCCAGTGTCTGTAGGCCCCCAATATCTTTATTTATGAGGTCCATGATGATCCTTTCCATAGCTTTGCAGACCAAGCTAGTCAGACTTATGGGGTGATAGTTTCCAGGATCTGTTGAGGCACCACCTTTGTGGAGAGGGACCACTGTTGCTGTACACCACTCTTTGGGTACATTTGCCCTTTTGGTGGGGAGGGGGGGAGAAGTTTGCGCTGAACCTGTCAGCTAGGATGTTGGCAATGTCTGTGGGTTCGGTGTATTTTTTGTCATTTTGGACTAATTCTGAGCATATCTGGGAATTCCCACCCAGGTTCCTAACATAACTAAAGAAAGCTTTGTGATTATCCTTAGTGTCCTATGCAATTTTTCTCTTGAAGCTGGCCTTAGACGATTTTATGAGTGCCCGTAGTTTTTTGCTAATACTGATCAGAGATGCCTTCCCTTTTTGGGATTTTGCTCTATCATGTAGTAGCTTCCTCCTTCTGTTGTATAGTTTGTTTATGCCTGCCACTCTCACACTGTGAGTTATGTCCCTCAGACAATTAGCTATCTATCTGTCCATCTTACTACATAGTGCATTTGGGTTTTTGATAATGGTGGCATGTGTTATAGTATTAAATGCTTTGCCAAGGTTGAGGTATGCTGTATGGGTAGCTTGACTGCTGTCCATAGCTTGAATTACCCTCTCAAAAAATTTACAAGATTCATTAGACAGGATCAACCCTTAACAGAACCAGACTGCTGAGCAGGGATCAAGTCTTACACAATTTTGTGTATTATAGTTTATTAGTCTGTTATGACCATTTCCATGGTCTTGGAAGTGATGCTCGTCAGACAGATGAGTCCGAAATTACAGGGGTGTGTAGAGGGGTGACCCTTGTGAATAGGTATCCCAACTGTTGTGCACCAAACGTCATAGACAAAGCTGGTGACTAAGATCAGTTTCAATAGCTGTATGAGAGGATCTACCAGTGCATGTTTAGCTCTGTTCATCAGGCAGCCTGGTGTGTATCATCCCAGACAGGATTTTTTTTTTATTTTTGTTTGTTTTAGAAAGTACTTTTAAGAACTGTTTTTTTGTGATGATAAGGTTTTGGTGGTTAGATATTTGTGAGTTTGGTACAGATGTCTCAGGAGTGAAATTAGTACTGAATTTGTTTGACAGTATATTTGAGATATCCACTGTTGGTTGTGCCATTTTAAATGAGATCATGACAATATTTGGTGTAATTTCATAACAGTGGTGTTAAAAAATATTTGTAAATATCCTTAACTTTCAATGCAGGCCTAAGTTAATTTGAAACCTTAGTTTTCCTAGTAGTGTTTTTTAGTGTCTTCGATTACCTTTTCATGTCAGCCTTGATTTGTGGGTTTTCAGTATTGCTATATGTTCCAATGATTGTTTTTCTCTTATTGTACTGTTTATTTATGCATGTGGACTGCAAGGTTGGCTTGCTGTTTCTTTTCCCTTTTTGTTTAGTTAATTGGATCTGAGTCTGACAGGTTTATTCAGTTTCTAGGTGAACATAGAATCTATTTGCATAATTACTCGATATGTCTATCTTTTGTTGAGGTACAGTTGTAGTTGAACTTAGAGAGTTCATCACAGAATTATCAGATGTTTGTGTATCTGAAGTCTTTGAATAGTGATATATGCTTCAGTTGTTTTAGGGATTTTGAAAGAGAATGTTACCAATATGTTGTCAATCTTGACTGGGGAAGGGTATAAAACTGGGATTGTACATACAGGTGCCACGTTTAAGGACCAGGCCAAGAATATTTTGACCTCTACTGAAATCTTTGACTATTTGGTCTAGGCAATTCTTGTTTTTGAGCACAGCCCACTTGTTTATGAAATTGAGGAATTTTTCTGTGTAGCCTACATTTGAGGTATAAGTTTCCCAGTTTATTAGCAGGTGATTAAAGGCACACAGTTTGACAGAGTTTTTGAATATATGAAGTTTGTCCAATGTATTGCAAACCTGGGCATGGTTTTAAGGGTCATGTAACAAACTGTGATATAATAGTTGGTCTTATTTAGGCTGAACTGAATCTCAGTACGTTTGGTTTGTGGGTGGGTCTCATGGAGTCTGTCTTGAGGTAATGTGGTGTTTAACAAAATAGATACTCTACCACAGTCTCTCTCAAATCTAAAGAGATGATAAGTACAAAACTCTGCTTGAGAGGGAGAGTGTTCTGTAATCTTGAACCAGGTTTAAAAAACAATACACACATGAATGTACTCCAAATGCAGGAAACTTCAAAGTCAGGCAATTTGTTATTTAGACTCCTAGTACCAAGCAGCACCACATTGATAAAGTCTGGTGCTTTGTTTCTTATGTTTTTTTTAGGTTGGAAGATCCATTAGCTGGGCTCTGCCTTAAAAAGTACCATTGGGTCAGCAAAAGCTTTAGCCAGCATGTGGAAGCCTTAGAATGAAAGGTGCAAGCTGTCCATGGCACCAGTTCATCCCATGCTGACACATGCCAGATCCCCCTCAAATGACAGCAGTTGCAAAGTGAATTGCTGAAATCAATTATCCTTTCCTTGTGCCTTGGCATCATTCATGGTAAAGGTAGGATTCTGCTCAATACCAGATTATTTCCTGCACTTTTGACATGCGTGGAGATCTCAAACATGTCTCTGAATTTGATTTTGGGTTTTGTTCACCAGGTCATTTGCACCTACATGGACTATCACCATCCCATAGTCAGATTTCTTCAAATGAAGTGTCTTGAGGGACCTTGAGACATCAGAGATCTTGGCACTGGCAACTCACTGTCATCATCTTTGTGTCCTGCCTTGTGGGGTTAGAGTCTATGTGTCTTACAATGGAGTCAACAATCACCAGTGTATTGTTGTTATTGGACGATTTAAGTGTACATGGTCTGGGGTGATACTCTTACTGGTGACATTCAGTTGTGGATGTATTATCATGTTTTGGTATTTAATTTACACTAAGACCTGGGGCAGTACTCATAGTTCAGTGTTCCACATTTTCATAGTGGTGATCTGCAAAGAGCAGTGGTACATGTGTATGCAAATCCCAGACTTTCTGGATGTCTACTGAAATGAGGAGGACTTTTTATGAACATGCCCCATATTGCAAAAGTGTAACATGGTTAATGCATAACCTATAGGGAGACAGCTTCTATGCTGTTTAAGGGCTTTACACATATGTGTATGAGTTCCATTCCTAGACATGAATCTGTAATGAGCTCATTTGCATACAAAGTGTGTAGATAGCCTTGGACTTATGTCAGTAAGCAGCAGTTTTCAGGGAAATTATGAAGATGCAAGGGAAGATTTGATGTTGCTTCTGCATACCTGTACATTTTTACTGAAGGGGTCACTTGGGTAAATACTTAATTTTGATGTTTGTGCATAGGTTCATAGGTTCATAGGTTCATACTAGGCTATCTGCCCGAGGGCATTTACAAGCCTAGCCCATAGTTTTGTGGCTTACGCCACCCCTTTAGTATGGGGAACTATACCCATTATTTTGCTGTGCCTCTGTTGAGCAGTGACACTGAGGTAATCCCTGGGGTATATCTGCGATCTCCCATCCATTGGTCAAGATTTCTCTTGAACAAGGCCAGCGAGGTGCTCTGCCTCACATATACCGGGATTTTATTCCACAGCATAGGGAGTCTTTGGGTGATGAATCTATCCCTCCAGCACGTCCTATTAATAGCTGTGTCGAGGTTTAAGTCTCCCGCCCTTGTGGCTCTGACGGATCTAGATTTTTTGAGGTGAAGCATATTCATCAAATCTGGGTTTGACATGGCCTTGTATGTTAGGCAAAGGTCACCTCTGAGCAAGCGGTAAGCAACTGAATAGAGCTGGAGTTCTTTCAGTCGGGCAGCATAGGACAGATGTTTGAGACCCTTTATCCTTTTGGTGAGGAATTTTTGTGGCCTCTCCAGCTGCTGCAAGTGTCGGGTCAGATACATTCTGAATGGGGCATTGTACTCAATCATTGGTCTGATGAGTGATGAGTATAGGGAGACTATGACCTCCCTTGATCTAGATGAGAATCCCTTCATGATAAGGTGGGCAATGTAGAAGGTCTTCCTAACTACTTTAGCTACATGGGTGTCGAATGACAGACTACTATCAACCTGGGTCCCCAGGTCCCTGATAACTTCTTCTGTGCTCAGTGGATTGCCACCTATTTGGTAGCTAGGGGTAACTCTGTTTTTCCCGAAGGGTATGACTATGCATTTTTTGGCATTTAACTTTAGGCCATGGCTCTGGCACCAGTTATCCGTTTCTGTGAGACCCTTCTGAAGGATATCTGTGTCAGATGTGTTTTCTACTATGGCGCCCAGTTTGCAGTCATCTGCAAACTTTGTCAGCCATAACCCTCCTGTGTTTGCTTGTACTTCGGAAAAGTAGATGCCAAACAAGAGTGGACCCAGGACTGAGCCCTGTGGTACACCACTTGTGACAGGCTTTGAGTCTGACATGGCGCCAGCAACTCTGACCCTGTGGGTTCTGTCACTCAGCCAGTTTGCAACCCATCTTGTGATGTATGGGTTGACATTTAAGCTGATGAGTTTTTCATATCTGGACATTTTACTGATGGGGTTGCTTGGAGAAATGTTTCATTTCAGTGCATGTGCATACTAGGGAATGTTACTGAAGGAGTCACTTGAAATCTTCCATTTTGGTGCTTGTGCATGCAAGAGCATGTTACTGAAGGGGCCACTTGGGGAAATGTTTTATTTTCATGCTTATGCATACTAGGGAATATTATTGAAGGGGTCACTTGAGTGAATGTTTTATTTTGATGCTTGCACATACTAAAAAATGTTACTGAAGTGGTCATGAGGGGAAATAATCCATTTGTGTGTCAAGGAAGTCCTTGTGCATACATGGTCAGACTGCTGAAGTGATTGCTGGGCAAAATAGTTTACTGAGTCATCTTAGTGTTTGTGCATACTTAATACAAATAAATAAAGGTGCTGCTAGGGAAATAATTCATTTGTATGTCAGGGAAATGCTTGTGCATACTTGGACAAACAAGTCTGTGGCCGGCAACACCAATATAAATGGTGAAGCATCATTTTTAACAATGCATTTGCTTGCTGCAGAGATGCTGGAATGTGAATTGCAAAACCACATCATTAGCATATTATACTTTACAACATTTCTCATTTACATCTCATTATTTTTAGGGCCCTTCACATTAGCACAAATGGACTCTGTGAATCTTGCCCTTGCTATACTCATTCGTAAACATCAGGAATACACATATCACATTTATGTCCCTGGTCTCATTTGACTTTTGTGCTTAGACTTTGACTTTTTTACAGCCTCAGCATATGATAATGTTCAATATATTTGTATGGAGTGCTGTGATCATATGTACTGTTCTCAGAATGAGATTTTTTGTCAGTGCTGCCTCCATATTTATTAAATATGTGTATCTCTTTCATATAGTTTGTAATGGGATAAGTAGTGGTTCATTGCTGTGAGCATCTGGCAGGTGCTGCACTGCCTTTGTATAGCATGTGTTATGAGGCTGGCAACCGAAGGAAGACTCCAAAAGTATAGACATTCAGGGTAGATAAGGCTTATCTGAATGGTATTAGAGCTTAGAAATGTCAGGAAATAAGATATGTCGGAATGGCATTAGAAGACTTATCTGTACATTTATATTATAATATTTAAATAGCAGAGGTGCTGTACTAAGGTAGAAGCAGGTTACAGTAGTTTAACTTCATAACTAATAAGGTATTAGTGCTTTGCGTACAGCCTGGTAATTGGTATGGCTTTAGATAGGCTTATCAGGAGTGTAACTTCAATTATATCACCTGAAACTATTGAGTGCAGGTGTGTGCAACACTGTGCAAAGCACAATGATGCGCAATATAGCTGAGCTAAAAATGTAAATAAACCATTAGCCTATCAGTTTCATGTAAAGCAGCCTCAATATTACAATACCAGCAACATCCATGGCACACAGTGGCACAAGCAACAAATAAGACTTAATTTGCTGTAAGAGAACAGCTAGCCTTGTGTAGTGTGGACAGCAAGTAGAAATGCCAGTTGTTACAGTTTGGAAACTGTGGCAGGCAGCCATTTTTGAGGTAGGTACAGCAAGAGGCTGGTGCCCAGCAATGTAAGATCTCCATGCATGAAATAAAGAACAGCAAGTTACAAAGATCAATTATGGCTCTGAAGTTGAAGACTTATAAACTGAATATCCATATAACCTGTAGGTAAGATGTTCAGCTTCAGAGTCTGATGGGGACAGAAACTAGATGAACAAATATAAAATGCGAATAAAAGATGACTAGTCAGCAGCTTGACAGACAACCACAATGTTCTAGTGCTCCATAAAATAAATCCAAACAGTGTTTAAAGCTTTATATCCAACTTTATTAAAATAAAATAAAAAAACATTAAAATAAGCGCCTTCATCCCATATACCCACAGGACTTCTTCAGAATAAACCTTCCTAACAGTCAGTAGTTTAAATAACCGTCCAAAATGGTGGTCACGTGATCCTTAAGAAACCTTGGTCACATGGTCCTTGTGTCTATAAGACAAATATCTTAACAATTATGTCAACCTCCCTCTACTTCTCTGTGGTGGATGAGAACCATATATGCTTCTCCACATGTCTTAGTGTGGCATTTAGAACCTAAATTCGTATCCTTGCAGTAGATGCATGGCACTCGCCCAATGTGCACCCCATAAGACTATGAAAGATTCTTGTAGCCAGCATTTTCAAAGTCACACATACCTTTAAGAACACAGGGATGGGTGCTCTGTCTATATCACAAGTCTGGATAGGAGGGTAGCACATCTCTTAAAGCTCCATGATCGTGCCTCAGTTCACATAGCAACAGTCCACTATTTCTGTATCACTGAGTGGTTAACAGGGACAGTGCAAGTAATGGTGTGCACTCCATGGCCACTGACTGCAAAAATAGCCTTGTGCATAATCATATTTGTTAAAGCAGTGGATACACTTAACAGGATTTTATAGTCCTAACTTTTGAACTTCAGGATTTTACTGTGATTTCTAGTCTTGTGAGTGTGTCTCATTGAGCTACTTTCATACATTTGCGAATCACAATACCATATTGTTTAATCTGAATTAAATCTGATGTTTTATAAAATCACAATACATGCCTACACAGAGACTAAAAACAAGATATGAACTGTTTGAAAGCTGCACCTACAAATTATATAAGAATTGCGATCAAGCTGGACATAAACCAAACATTGTTAGCTATGCTTGGAGTAATATTTTGCAGTCAGAGAAGAAGTTAAAAAACACTTTTTACATGCCTCATTATAGTAAAGATAAAAAAAAAAAAAATATATATATATATATATATATATATATATATATATATATATATATATATATATATATATATATATATATATATATATATATATATATATATATATATATATATATAAAAGCTATAAATGGAGGACTGAGTACAATTACAGAAATTCCTGTTTGTCTTCAGTGGATAAAGTTATCAAAGTCTTTTAAAGATATTTCACAGTTTTCCTGGGAAATATTGAAATTACCACAATATCCTCTGTAATTTTAAATTGAATTATAGAAACTACGCTCACACATTAAAAAACAAGGTTTCTCTCAGTTCTCAAGCAGTGTAAGTTACTAAGGACTGGTAGAGCCCAATGTCTAGTTCAGAAAAGGGAATGATGCTCTGTACACTGCAATACTTAGAATTTTTACATCAGACTTGAATGCCGATATATAAATTCAAAGAAATGGAGTAGACCATCAAATTCAGTGGTGATACATAATGTAGAGTGTGTGCTACCTACCTGTCAAATCGAATACTGCATGAATTAAATGTGTGATAGTCCTAATGCCCACATTTTCACAGTTATCAAACAGATGGAGCTAATCTCAGGTACAGAAGGATTGGAGTGGGTTGCTGGCAAAGGCCTGTATGTGCATGTGCTGTAGTGTAATGCAGGAGCCAAACCATTCATGCAAAAGGGTGGCTCCACACTGTAATTTTCAAAAGTTCATCACAATAGTACTACCATGGTAGTGCAGTACATTAGCATGCCTCCATTGTGTGCTTGTACCATAACTGCACATACATGACTATAATTTATCTGTAATGCATGCAGTGTTATGGCTAACATATGTGAGGCACTGTGATGATAGCAAGCTACTACAGCAGTACTGGTACTGCAGGCTGCCTTGGGGTATTTTCTGGAGCTATGCACTGGGCTCAGCAAACATTAGATTATGCCATGAATAGGTAATTGGATTCCTTAGCACAGAATGCTAGTCAATCGCATTACTTGCTCCTGGAGTAGCCAACATACTAAGCAGCTGTGGCTCAGGTACTGCAGTGTGTACTCTGCCCCTGGCATGATGTTGCAGTGGGAGATCTGGAATCTAGTACTGGGGTAGTGTTGTAGGATGGAGTAGGCTGCCTACTATACACCAATATTTTAAGAATCTGTCCCAATGAGTTAATTTCCGCAGTTTGTATTTAAAAAGCTCATATATCAAAATTCTATTACAGAATGTCCAACAAAGTTAAAATTAAGAACATGAAGGCAGACATTTTTTTCTTTTAAAACACATTTGACATGCCAATATGTGTCATCTAAGTCCACTTCTAAATTTTCAACACAAAAAAAATCTGTAGAGCTGAACATTAGGCAAACTGTAATACAGCAAGGGCTGTTCATGCAACTAAACTGTGCTTATGTGATGATGTCTATGTAGTTCAGAGTAATGGATGGCTTTGTGATAGGATATATGAACATTTGTATGTGGCAATGAAATGTAAAAGTGCTTTGCTTATGAGATGTTATCAGATGTTTCAAATGTCCCATGTTGGGTAGACCTTTTTGTGGAACACTTCCATTAATGCATCTCTTTTCCCAGAGCTAAATGAAATAAGCCTGCATACAACCATACAGGGAAGGACTAGGCCCTGCTGCCATTGTGGACCATTTTAATCCTAAACATTTACCCCTTTCAAAGGTGAAAATCAAATCTTGTACTTTGTGTATGTGAGGTAAACACCCTAACCATTATTATAACCCCAACCCCATTGCTTAAATGTTAGGTATTTGGGCATTGGAGTTGTCTATTGTCTCTTTGTTTTCTTTGTTTACTGTTAATGGCTTTTAATTGTTTCCAGACTGTTTTTATGCATTTTTTATGAAGATAAGGTTATCTTTTAGATGAGAACAGTCTAAAATGATAGGAAACTGCATACTCTTTTATTTTACAGGAAAATGTGCAGAGTTCCTGGTCCATTTAAAGCCTTTGCTCAAGGGGCAAATACTTCTGAGATGACTGTGAGATTGACAGATCATTATCTTTTATAACCAGGAAGTTCTGCTAACAAAACATGATCTAAAGAAGACAGCTGCTGAAAGTGCTTATCCACTTGTATTTGTTTTCACTCTGAGTTTTTATAGATTTTATTGTTTGAGTCTGTGATGACTGGGGAGAGATGGGCGAAGGCTGCCAGCCAAGTCAAATAGAATTTGATATATAATTCTGGAATTTTTAAATAAATGTAAAATACAGGCAGGTTTTCCTGAATGTAAAAGAATATTGTGAAATGTGGAACTGCAAAATATGCGACAACATTGCACTCTACTGACCCAGTGAAGCATGTTGTACACTTTCATGTTAGAATTCAGCTCCAGGGTGGATGGATGAAGATTTCATGCCCATTGTTTTAAGGCTAAAGTTTATGGCCAGAATTTAGATGTGGAATGTGCTTTATTGCTCTAATTTCTTTTAGAATATACATGTGAAATGTCTTCTATTGTTGCAAGTTTCTGTGCAGGTTTTAGATTACTAAATAATGCGGTTTGTGGCCTGAGAACTCAGAAGAGGTGTTAAGATGATGCAGTATGAATACTGGGAAAACCTAAGTGTCAAAAATGATGTAATTTGGGATGGCCTTAGAGACATGTTTGCTAGTAATGTTTAAATACTATTTCTCACAAGATACTTGAAGCATTTTGACTTTGGACTTCTAACTTACCAGCACTCTGCCTATGCTCACATGTAAGTTTTTAGCACTGTGATTTCTTGTAGGAATAGTTAAAGCTAGTAAAGACTGATTAGCTATTTTTCTTTGTAATCAGACCTGTCCTACTGTATTATTTTAAGTTTCTGTGTGATCTCTGAACTCTTAGATATCTCTGTGGTGTAGTAGTTTTGTCTTGTCTTTTAATTATTTATTATTAAATATTTTTAAAACCTTCTACCTGTGGCTGATTTGTGTTACGATAAGCTCTAGAGTACATTTCATATTTAGGTTCATAGGTTCATACTAGGCTATCTGCCCTAGGGCATTTATAAGCCTAGCCAGAATGTGTTTGGCTTTCGCCACCCATTTTAAATTTATTTTGCTATGCCCTTTTTCGAGGTTATTTATAGAGGTTATTGTAATAGGCCACTCTAAAGTAAGCCTTGACTGTTAGTCATACTACCATTGGATCATAATATTGCACAGTAATAATTGGACACCCTTTTAAGGGCCTTTGAGTAGTTGATATTTATTAGCTGGTGGTGGCAGTAATCAATACCATATAGCCTGGGTAAAGGGGCACAGCTGGAGAACCTGTGCCAGCCTTTTTCCCAGGAGGGTCTCTGTGGTTATATAACCTCTTCTCAAAGTGTGTGTGTGTGTGTGTGTGTGTGTGTGTGTGTGTGTGTGTGTGTGTGTGTGTGTGGTGTGTCAGCTACATGGGCAGGGACACAAAGCGCTGGTTGGACAGAGAGGGTACTGGAGGTTAGCTTGCCAGCTAGGCTGAGATCTGGACCCTATAGCTGTGCCAGTGGGGAGTCTTATTGGGAACCTGGAGAGCAAGGGAGCGACCAGCCCCAGACTGACTGTGATCTCTGTGTGCACTTAAGGAAAATTGTACTTTACTGTGTGTATTAGTTATCATTTCTTCTTCTAGGAGACAACCTCTCTGGTGTTATTGATGAGTATTGAGGCTCCTTGATTGCTGGGCCAGGGCACAGTCATCACAGAGTCCATTAAATTAGCTTTTAAATTTTACTGTGGTGACACAGCTTTACTTTGTTTGCACAGAGAATTGATAAGGAGTTTTGACTAGTCAAATAATTCTAGTCTTTCTTAGCTACTCTTTAACATTTTTGACTGGTCTTACTTGCAGATTTCTGGCAGCATTCAAAGTGTGGTTCAGGAGTTACATTTTCTTTCCCCTACCCTCTATATTGTAAGGTCACACTGTACATTTGCCTTCCCTGGGACAGTGCACTTGTGGCTACTGTGGATCAGACCCCATTTCAGGTCCTAGCCAGTTATAGATCCCCCTCCATGGGTCATGGCACACATGAAGCCTACTTGACAAAACTGGAGTCAATCCAAATATTCTTGAACACTCTGGTTATTGGGGAATTATCCCACTATCAACTGGAATACCTACACTAGCCCTAACTCACTAGCAGAAAATTTCCTTTACTTTGTTAATGCAAATGCTCTGGAACAAAGTGTTCATACCCTGACAAGAGGAACAAACATACTTGATCTGGTCTTCACTAACATGTCAAACAGATGCACGTCCGCAGCTGTTGGACCCTCCTTATTTAAATCTGACCACAAATCAGTCACCTTCAAGCTGGCACTAACACCGGAACTCACAAAGGGTGAAATCAGACTTAAAAACTACACCAAGGCAAACTATGCCCTCCTAGATGAAGGATTAAATGCATTCCAAGCCCCACCCCAAGCTGGAAGTGGTAACTACATGGAAGCTTACACTAAAGCCCTGTGCAATCACTTGCATAAGTGTATAGACTGCTGTAGCAGTATGAATCAAAGCCAGAGCCCCAAGTAAAAGCAAGATACCATGGTGGACATCCAGCATCAATAAACTTTACAATAAATGCAAAAAGTTGCTGTCCAAGAAGACAAAGGTGAAGCCCCAATAACGGAAAAGCACCCCTGTCAGCCTCAACAGGCAAATAAGATATGTCAAATCCTTTAAGGGCTTATTTAAGAAAAACTTAGCAAGCGCAGCCAAGGATAACAACAAGGCCTTTTACAGCTATGTACATAGCCTAAAAGGTAGGACCCAAGCATGTGCAGAACTAGTGACTAATGTCACACACATCACACCACAAAGAAAGCAAACCTGCTAGCGGAAGGGTTTGGCAAAAAATTTCGCTCCCTTATCCACTCCAAACTTATCACAAACCTTGCCCCAAACTGATCCCCACCTTACATATCTGAAGAGCAAGTCATCAAAGCCTTGTCCAAAACACAAAACACAGCCTCTGTGGGACCAGACAGCATCTCAGGATATCTTCTAAATGGATTACATACATTTGGTCGAATTACACTTAGTCAAAAATGATTCCAGGCATTTCACTTCATTGAAAGCTCACTTGACTGAAAGTTCACTTGGTCGAAGTTAATTTGGTTGAAAATGGAATATAGCCCCTGCCCCACTGCAGTGCAATCCTGGAGTGAGAATATTAAATAAGGGGGGGGGGGTCACAAGGACAAATCTCTGCACACAGCATACCTCGACTTGGCAAAGGCTTTTGACACAAATCCACACTTAGGCATTACTGATAAACTTAGCAAACTGAATGCAAACCCCTTTTTAGTAAGATGGGTTGCCAACTGGCTTACAGACTGAACACACACTAGCAAAGTGGGTGACTCCACATCAACCAACAGACTTGTCACCAGCAGGGTGCCACAGGCTGACCAAGTTTGCAGTCGACTGCAAACTTGGTGCAATTATTGAATCCCCAAATTATGTCAGAATACTCCAGGAGGGGATTACACACACCAACGACTGGTGTATTAGCCACTGTCTCAAACTGAATGCAAATAATTGCATCATTATTCCATTCGGCAAAAACAATGTTCCTTCACAATATCATTCAACAATAATACCCCAAGTACCCACAAAGTGGTAAGGGAGTGAAAATCACAAGTTGACTGTGAAATTAACTTTGACCATCATGTGTGTACTGTAGTAAGGAATGCTTTCTATGTCGCACACTTGACTAGTAAAAGCATCATCTCGAGAGCAAAGGAGATTATAACCCCTCTATACTCTGCACTAATTAGGCCCATAATTGAGTATAACACCCTGTTCAGCATGTACCATACAAAGCAGCTGCAACAATTGGAGAGACCTCAGAGATTTCTAACAAAGAAATCAAGGGACTCCAGCATGTGCCTTACACAGACCAATTAAAAGTCCCTGTCATTATACTCTGTATTTTATAGACGTCTTAGGGAATACTTATTCTTGGCTTACAGAGCAATCTCAGACCCAAACCTAATGAACTTGCTGCACATCTGTAAGTCAAATGAGACCAGACTTACCCATTCCAGGGACCTAAATATGGCCTGCAACTTAAGTAATACATGCTGGAGGGACAGGTTTGTCTCCCAGTGACTGCCACATCTTTGGAATAGGCTACCAATTTATGTGAAACAGAGCACCTGTATGACACTGTTCAAGAGGAAACTGGGTGAATGGATGGGGAACATCAAATTATTACTGGGTATAGCACTCACAACCCTCTTGGACATGGGCAGTCATTGCTAAATGTAATCCTGTGTATTGACTCACACTTCTATGGCATTACATTGGGTTGAAATGGCTAGGCTTGAAATCACCTTTGGATAAACACCTATGATCGTATGTCTGCATGTATATTTTACACAGATGACACATAGCTTTATCTTTCCTTGTGTTATGAGTACACGATAGTCATCAATTCAATTATGGATTACCAGGATGCTACCCACAATGTAGGAAAGTGAGCTTCTGAAGTTCAGTACACCAAATAATCCTTAGCTGTTCGTGCCATTTTATCAGAGATATCACAGCTGACCCATTGCCTCTTGTCAGTAATAAGACAGAGTATGTTTCCGCAGTGTGTCATCTTGGTGTGATTCTTGATGACCACCTGCTGTTGTCAGATTAGCTGTGTCAGTAATGCTACTCTTATCACCACCTGAGAAGTGTCATTCAGATTAAGCAGTTAATACTTTTACAGACATTTCTGTAGCTATCCATACACTTGGGGCTTTTTGTATTCTGACTACTGCAATGCCAAATGCAAAATCTATCTGCTTGTGATTAGTCCAAAACCCTTTATGTTATTATTACTAGTAAATCATAATACCATTATATTATTCTCTGCTAGGTAGTTTGCAATTACTGCTTTTTAATTTTCATCTGGTGCACAAGATTTTAGTGTTGATGGTTTTTTCTTAGATGACACAACAGTGCAGTGCACTGTTTCTCTCCTGGATAACACAACTGTTTCTTTCCTGGATGATGCAACAGTGCAGTGATTCTCTTTGCTGAGTCTTTGTGTTTAGTTATCCAGTTTGGTTTTTGGCTCCAGTCACTTGTACATCATCCTTGCCTCCACATTGGCTTTTCTCAGGATTCCTCCCATAACTTAGAGGTATTAATGGATGCACATTAGTGTACATATGTTTTATGCATGTGTGTCTGTATGTCCTTGCATATCTGAGACTGTGCCTTATGCATGTTTGCATTGTGTGTGTGTGTGTGTGTGTGTGTGTGTGTGTGTGTGTGTGTGTGTGTGTGTGTGTGTGTGTGTGTGTGTGCGCGTATGTGCTTGCCTGCTTGCCTGTATGCCCTTGTACATCTGAAACTGTGCCTTGTGCTTTGTATGCATTTGCATTTGTGTGTGTGTGTGTGTGTGTGTGTGTGTGTGTGTGTGTGTGTGTGTGTGTGTGTGTGTGTGTGTATGTGTGTGTGTGTGTGTGTGTGTATCTGTGCATGCATCTGTGTGCGAGTCTGTGCATGCATCTGTATGCGTAAGTCTGCATATACATAAAGTTGTATTTTAGGCATGTATTAACTATCTCTATACATGATTAAATGCATGACTTAAACCTGCTGGTTACCAGGATCAGCTCTGAATCTTTTGAAGACCATGAATAAGATAAAGCCAGTATAAAAAATGGAAGGAAAATTAATCAGTGAATAAATGAATGGATGGATGAAGGAATGAAAAAATACTGTTTGCCCTACCTGATACGAGTCCTTCCTATCTCAGGCATTTGTTGGTTGCATAACGGTCTGCCCATGAGCCCAGCTCAACCACTCCAGGTTTCTTAGTGAATACTGGAATGTGACAACATCTGGTTCTCAATCATTTGCTTATCAGGTGCCACAAATTTGGAATCTCCTACAAAAGTAGCTGTGGGAGTGCCTTGTTTCTGCAGAGATTCCTAAAATCATACTTGGTCTTGTTTATTCTAATTATAATGATCTGCCATGTTTGATATTTCTAAAGCTCTTTTACATTTCTGCCACTGCACTCTGCTGCAGCTTTTTTAATTTATATTATTGCTTTCTATTGCACTTGTTTGTTTTACAGATATAACAATGTACATACTTATTTGTAGCGGTCATTTTTTTCAAGCTAGTTTTTTTCACATTCTGCCATGCTATGACCCACTCAAGCTCACATAATTCATTTAGTAATGTTTTGCAAAAGCATGCAAATACTTTCTTAAAGTGAAATAGACTATGTCTCAGGTCCTGTGATATTGTTACTAGGTAAAGTAACTAGTTTAATTATCCTAATATGCCAACCCCACTTTCTGTGTGGATACCAGCTGTGAAAGGAGATGTTAAGTTGAAGATAGACTCACTACTGATCATGGAGGGATCTTCTGATTTACCTGAATGGTTCTGGCAGGGCAAGAAGACCACAGCAATAGTAGATCCTGACTGAAAAGACCATGGAAGGATAACTCTCAGGTAGCCTTGAAGAAAATTTGGCAAATTATCTAATACCTCAAGAGGGGGCCATGATGCTTACATTGTGTTATTTAAGAATATAGAAATACTCTCTTCATCCACAGGGCCTACACTCCATCTTAGAAAAAATAAACTGGATTAGCTGCAATGCATGTCTGGAAACAGTGAGGTGATCAAAGCTTTCTCATGCAGCATCATAACAGCTAGTGAGGAGTGTTTTCTCCTAAGGACTCACCCTCAGTGCACACTCATCTTGTCCTATGGAAAGGTATGTGATGGTCTATGCTAACATAGTATCTGCACTACTACACAAGAATCAGCCATATCCCTATCCAAGTGGACAGCACCCCCATATGCCATTGCCCTCCACTGAGAATCAAACACAATGGTGCACCTGAGCATGACCCACCTCCAGGTGTTTTAGTGCAGCTAGTATTTTAGCTTATGGAATAACCTTTCGTAAGGGCTTTAGACTTTAGGCATACTGCTAATCCTCTTCAAAAACTATTAATATTTCTACACAACAAACACTCTCCCTTAATACCACACTGCTGCATTAGTTGGAAATTAGGAATAATGTTTTGTGCCATCTGGCTTGAATAGTACAAGTTACAGAAGGGGATATAGAAAATAACCAATATGTATATAATATATTGTCTTAAGGTGCATATAAATCAGCAGTGCTTGAGAGATTACACTACCAGGCACAAAGCATAATGCAAAGCAGGCTCATAACATTGTATTTTGGGATACAATTATAATAGAGGGATTTATTCACTTTCCTGCAGTAATTGTCAGCTGTCAAGCAGTCATGGCTGTTTGGGTCATATAGTTTTGTTATCCATCCCTCAGAAACACTATTTCACTTTATACAATCCCCCGCCAATTTTAGATTTATTTTAATGCTACTAAATTGAATTAAATTGATTTAAGTGTTCTCCTCAACTGAGTGGTTAAAGTCTTAAGTTTTTAACTGTAAGCCTTAAGCAAAACAGCTTGTTCCTACCTCTAGAAAGTAGCCCCTGAACATACATTATGTGCATGCAGTGGATCATGGCCCATTAAAGGACAGGACAGCTCGGATCAGTTGGAATGATTTCTTGTCGAAATAAGCATTATCTTGGGGACCTGCACTTCATGGAAGGTAGTAGGAAAATTAAATGAAAGGTTGTGACCTTAATTCTGTATCTCCCAAACGACCTGACAGTTTGTTCTTGATTTAAGCCTGCTGGCTCAAATAGTGAAGGCAATAAAAAGTGAAATTTTACTGCCTGTTGAGTTGTGCCTGGAATTCTACAGAGGGCATACTCTCACTCTCTCTCTTGCTCTCTCAAATACTTCTTTTTTCTAAGACATTTGTATTGTAGCAACTGAAGCCATCTGGGATAATGACAACAAATTCATCTGACTGAAAATTAAACATTCTAGCACTGCAGGGCTTTGGAAAAGGAGCACCTCCCTGCATTGTAGTCAATAGTCTAATACTGCTTTTAGACTAAAGTGTCAGTGAAGAGAACTTGTATTTAACACTTTTATGCAGAGCTGCATCATCGTAAAATAATTTTACAGGCTGACTGCACATTGCTTTATTGCTATATTCCTTAAATGAGCAGCCTGTTTCTGCATTAAAAAAATGTTGTTCTTTTTTTTTTCCCCATAATAAATCTTTATTGTTAAAAAAAAAAAATGTTGTTCCTTTCCTATACTGCATAGCAGCTTTGTTCTTGAGGTATTGTTACTCTGATTTCAGGCTGTGGAGCCTGAGTTCAATTAACTGTGTCTCCAGCTGATCCACTTAAGTGAAGCTGGATCTTACCTTAAAGCACTGCCAAGCTAAGTGCGTCTGTTTTTGGAAGTAGAACCATCATGTCAAGCCAGGACCAAGACTGGCAACTAAGGTCAAGCTGCAAGTGTCTGCCCTGCCAAAGTCATTCAGTAGCTCATTTCAATAACTAAGATAATTTGCCAAAACACTCCTTAACCACTTTTAAGTCTGTGTTCTGCATATCTTTCAGTGTTAGAAAACGTACCATGCAGGAAAAAACAGTGCACCACATATTCAGCTATTAAAAATAACCCATCTCCACTTTAGATTAGTTAACTACAGCTTGAAGAGGTGTGCCACATAGCAGGATGTACAGAGCAGTATATCAATTTCCAGACTGTTTTGTGTGAAATAGTTAGTCGCTGTTAGTATTCTTGGAAGGTGTCCCTGGAAACCATATAAATGTTTTAATTTTTTATTGCAATAGCCCTCGTCCACAGTAAAATATTTTATTCTGCATTAATACACACACAAAAAAAAGGATTTCTGTTAATGTCTAATGTCTTACTTATCCTCTTGCATAGCCATCAAACAAATGAATGGAAAATAATCTTACTGCAAACGGATTACTAGAGCTGAGCACTTAATACATTTTCACATAAGTGTTCTGACTTCATAATCCGGTTGATTTGTTGCACACATTAATGTATTTTCAGGCACATATAATTCACTTTAGTTGAGAAAGTGATTTAGTGAGCATTAAGAAGTTGTAATAATATTCTGTTACCTCATCTTTATCTTGCTGTCTTGCTGCATGAAGCCTTGTAACTTAAAGAAGGAACAGCACATCAATTATCATATAATGCATTAATTCTTGGCTGACTTAATACCTGCGTTTGTTAAGCAGAGACTCCAGAATCACCGCAAGCAGACAATACTGATATTAATTGATACAGTTTACAAAATAAATAGAAGTATCTAGATTTAAAGATAAATGTGAACATTTATCAGATATATGGAGGGGAATTAACACTAATGCACTTTTTAAACATTTTACAGATACTGAAAGTAGACATTTTTTCAAGTTTGTAGTTTTAAAGAATGTTCATGAAACAAGAAATGATGGGATGTAAAGTCAAAAACAGAATATAATGAATATATCTGGATATCCATATTTAAGGCTGATTAGTTTGAAGGGTTAAATGGAAGTACATCAGTTAAAGCAAAGTTAAAATTGAAGCAGTATAGGAGATAAGCACCAGTTAATTGGAATCCTGTGATTTCTTTTAAAATGTATTTAATTCTTGGATTACTTATTTGTTTTAAAGCCTGATGATTTTTTTTTCTTTTGCAAAAGCTAGTATATTTTTGACTTATGTATGCAATAAATTTGCTGTTTTGTGTTCCTGTTTTTTGTCTATTTAAGATAGCATTTTTCCAGGCTCACTTCACCTGCTGAGCTCCCTTTGGTCAGGGGGACATAGCCTGTAGTACCTCACAGATGACCCAAGTTGAATACTGGCTAAGGCTCCTTTAGAAGCCGGTAGGAAAGGATGGGTAGGTGTCACCATTATTGGTTCACCAATCCTGGGAAAAGGCAGGTGCATCTTGCTCACAACATGGATGACACTTAGCAGAAGCATTAGGTGCTTACCCCATGGAACTTGTGGCTAGCAAGCCTGCCCTCCTTTCATATGCTAGTCTCAGAGTAAGCTGAAGGGAATTCAGCACATGGAGGCACACTTCCCCTCAGAAGGCAACATATAGTGAAGGTAAGAAGAGCTTCTGCTGGGGAGGTGAGGGGTTCTTTACTTTGAGAGAGAGAGAGAGAGAGTAGACCACCCTGCAAGACTAGCAAACTTGCGCTACTCCATACCACACTAATTAGGGTGCAAAACACATGAGATAACTGGGAATTCCAGGCAGCAGAACTCTTGCCACAGCAGAGGATTTCTGTCTAATATTACTGCGGAATGATTTGGGTGCAAGTTGAAAGAACATTGCACTTATTCTTTTGGGGGAGGATAAAAAAGTCCAAGAAGAAAACTTCAAAGCATCTTAAGAAGAGGTGTGTATAAAACAGGTTTCCAATTATGAAAATATACAGACTATGGAGAAAAGATCATTTGCAAATTATATTATCTTCTGTGAGGTTGTCCTGGAGAGGATTGGATGACTCACAGTAGAAGGCCATATCATCAGTGCAATTAAGATGTTAGAAGTAGTGAATATAGCAATCGAGATAAAACAACTGGAATTAAGATATTTAGAAAATGGTTAGAGCAAACTACATAGGAAAAATGGGAATTGTGGGAACAATACAAACAGGGCAGGAATGAGGTTTAAAAGAAGACAGGACTTAAATGAGCTGTGTAATGTTTGACTGAAAATGATTTGGTAGACTATAAGTGATGTATAATTTTTGCAGCTCTGTCAGCATGGTTTGTGATGTAAAATTCTTGCAACTAGGATTGTGTTGGTGAGGTCTCTTTTCATTTATATAAATGTATGATTGCTTATGTCGTAAGTGATGGTTTAATAAAGATGTTTCTTGTTTAAAAAAGGGTCAGGAATGGAATAATTTATGTAATGTTGCTTAGGTTATATGATATATAGCAATATATGTGGAGTATGTTTGTTAATGCAGTTTGATTACTTTTGTATAAATGTAAATTTGCATATGTCACAAGTGACAATTTAATAATGGTGTTTAAAAAAAAAAAACAAAAATAGCAAACACCAGAAGGTGGACTCAGAAAGAGTAGATGTAAGAGGAGCGAAAGTTATGCGCCTGCTTACCATTGGGTTTGCTGTGAAAGCCATCATGGGGTTAGGGAAATTTTTGATTTTCTCTACAGTACATTGCTAGCCAATGTCTTGTTTCTCTCTCCCTCTCTCTCTGTTGTACTCCTTTTACTTCCTTTGGCATTATGCCTTCTACCCTTTGGATAATGTGTGCTTTGGGATTGTTACTACCATGTAGAGTATGAGAGAAGAGACTGAAATGGTGCAATCCTTTCATGGTGCAGTGTTTCTTCTGATGATTATTTCATAGTGCTGATGATTCATGAGCAACGTGGAAGTTTTAACAAAACACATGCATAAGGTTCAGGGGAGGAGGAGAGATCCACCTAGGCTGTTATGACCTGACAGCTTATCAGAGTAACTTGATAATCACTAAGGACTTAAAATAGACAATGACGATGGATTGTCATCATACCTCTCAACCTCTTAGCGCAAGAAATATGGACAAAGCCATTAATAAAAGTGGGACAAAGGCCCAGAAATAGGAACCATTTTTAAATATTGCTCGAACAAACGTAGAAAGTTGATAGAATAACAGGTTTTGCATTATCATGAATTTTCTGAAGGGTATGAAGTCTGAAACTCAAATGCCTGTCATTATTTTCTAACTTCAGTCTGTAATGGCTTGTCACTAAAAACAAACTGTTAAAAAGTGAACAACTAGACATAATTCAAACTTCCTGAGTTAATCCAACAACACTTCAATAGGCTGAATAAGTTAAAAGTAGCTATTTTCAACTTATTCAGCCTATTGAAGTGTTGTTGGATTAACCCAGGAAGTTGGAATTATGACTTGTCACTAATTTGCCAAAAAAATAGTTTTATAAAAAATGGACCAAAAACTTAAGGAGAAAATCAGTACAGTTGAGAGGTATGTCATATTTTTGACTCTTGGAAGTTGCCTGCCAGTTACTAAATGTGGACTTTGGAGGAGATTAGTTTTCAAATGTGTTGTTAAATTCTAGTACGCCTCGGCCATGTTTTCAGTGCAAACCACCTAAAGTCAAGATGCCATGCCTCTCCCACACCTCAGATGTTCTCTAATGAAGTAGGAAACTCAATGATACCTACCAGTACAACATTGCTGCTGCCTGCTCCTGTGATGTGAGAAGGGGTATCTTATAGGCCTCATGCTGTAGCCCTACAGTTTGAAGCTGAAGGAAATGAAAATTGTTGAAGGTCACTTTATTGTAGGGGCTTGGAAACTGCATGAAGATCCTATGAGGCAATAAAGCATTCAGTCGAGCCCTATACTGGTATGTGCTTTTATATGGCTGTCAAAATTCTCTTCCAAGTCTATTTGGAAGGAACATGTATGTGGGTTTGTTCTCATCCTGGCCGAATAATGTTTCATTGTATTTTAAGTAAAGGGGACAAGTTTGTCCCTCAAGGTAATTTGGAGATTTAGCGACTAGTTGAGATTATAGTTGTTAGTAGATGGCCGCTACATTTATGCTGTTTATTTTTTTCTGAATTGCATTTGACAGTTTCTATATGGGCTACATGTTTTGTAAATTACAGCAAATTACAGCAAAAGGTACAGCACATGTTCTGTATATTAATAGTAATACAATAGTGCTTTTTTTCTATGATCGGCATGGGTATATTGTGGGTTATGTTGAAAGGGAGAAATGCAGTCACTCCTATGTAAGTACAACTTACTTGCTGATAGTTTTCATGGGTTTCTATACTGCTTCTGTATTATTAACTAGAAAGTACAATGCAATGATAGAGGCTATCCTTGTTTGGGGTATGGCCTTCTGTATGGAAGCTGAATTTGAAGGGTGTTCAAACCTTAGTGAAATTATAGGATTTAAGAGGAAAAGTCATCAGTGGGAAATAATGCCTGTTCTGGAATGGTTATAAACCAAGAATCTTAACAAGTTCAGGTTTAGCTGAGAAGGCAAGATAATCTTTGTCATGAAGTGTTAAGATTCATGGTATCTCTGGTAGACATGATTATCTTGGGGGAAGGTAGATTTAAGGGTCTTATATGAGCAGGACAGTGGCAGTCTTCTAGTGCTATAAAGTTGTTGTAGGATAGGTGAGTGTCTCAGACATGGAACCAGTCAGGGAGATATGGTAGTAAGTTGTTCTCAGTTACATTCTGAATTCTGTTATGTACTTCATGAGAAAGGTGACCTATTGGGCAGAAATTCAGTTATTGGTTGGTTGATTACAATAAAAGAGACAGTGGCTACCTACAGAGCAATAAATACAGCTGTGAAAATAAATAGGGTTATGCAGTATCTTGGTGGCAAAAAGGGTGCAGATGTGGGGGCTGAGAGTTAGGACCCATATAAGGAAGCTATGGAGCATGGATGGTTAGACAGAAATTGAGGTCCCACAAGGGAAGCCCAAGAGCCTACTAGGTCTAGTACTTTGTCGATGACCTTTTGGCTGAAGAGAGAGGTAGTAGGGTAAGGCTGGATGAGTGGAATATGGGATGTATGAATAACCCCCTCTCCAGTGAGATCGGTAAGTATTGAGCTGCTGAGAAGATAACAGTTTGATATGGTGCTGTTCCAGGAAAATGACAAGGAGGAAATCAACAAAGTCTGGCATGGGAAATTATGTGATTGGTGTATACTGCATCATTTAGGGAGTAGAATGCTATAACTACATGGTTCAAGAACTCAAGGCTTGATATGTGGAGACAGAAAACAGAAGTGGAAGAGGGAGTTTAGTGTTTAAATAGTGGATCGAGTGGTATTAGGACCATTTTATTTCCCTATTAGGGATGAGACATAGCCTCTGGTGGAATATTTTAGAAAGGTGGGGAAGATATCATGCAGGAATGATAATATTGTAGTGGAAAGAATCTAACTTTACTTTGGGTGATGGAGAGTACGTATTACATAGAAGAAGGGAGCAACAGGTAAATTGTAGGAAACTGTTGCTGAAAGTAATATTAGAGTAAAGCACTTTAAAAGGGAAGGAAGGTTTACATTTTCACGACAAATATCTGTGCAGGTTAGTTGAACAGACTACTTGGTTGTGGATGGGAAGCACTGAGAGAGTGTACAGGGTTAGCGAGGTAGGTTTGCCAGGCCATGCATTATTAATGGAAAGGAGATGTGGAAATGGCAAATTGGAGGTCGTCTCCATATGACTGAAGTGGGAAAGAGACAATAGCATTGTTACAGATTATGGTCTGTAAGGAGGGAAAATTGGCCTTTGCAAGAACAAAGGGAATGAATCTGGTGGGATTGATGGGATGACTAGAAGGCTACTTGTAGATTCAGGATTATGAGAAAAAAATCGAAGAAATAATAGGAGAAAAGGCAGGAATATGTAGGTAGAAATGCAAAGCTTGAGTTAGGGAATTTGCAGGAGTAGTGGTGAAGTTGGGTTGAATGAAATGGAGGCAAGGATAAAGATTTGTTCTTCGGAGATCCTAAAAGAGATTTACTCTGAACAGTTGAGAATAAAAAGTGGGAATCATCACAATCCACTCTTTTGTCTAGGAAAGGCT
>NC_056725.1:1466757689-1466893736 GCF_019279795.1 Protopterus annectens
ATATGGGGTTCTCCAGTTATTTATGTAATCAGTGCTCTGTTGACTGCTCTTTTCTCCTTCCAGAGATGGTCCTAAGAAAGTACACCACATCATGCTGAACATTGCTGTTTTTGTCTTCTTCTCTTTGTGTCATTTGCCAGGTTTAATATTTTTCTTTATTATTTTGTTCCTCACCATTGTTGTTCATCTTTCTGCAGTATCAGCTGTGGAGCAGGATATGGCATGGCAGTGTGATGGCTGATGATCATAAAAGAGAGTGAATGATCATACGTGTGCTCTTAAACTGACGTCATTGGTGTGGAGAGGTCGAGAGGTCACATGACCATGTGTTTTATAATAAAGGAGGAAGAGAGGGTTGTTCCCCTCTTCTGTTTTTAACAGAATTAATTGCCTTCATGTGTATTTATTTTATTCTGTAAATGATTGTCTAACCTGACTTTCTTACCCTTAAGATGATACAGCCAACAGGTTATGGGCCCAGGAGGGAAGTAGAAAGTCAATGGCATAGGCTATGTTTCGACGGAGATGAGAAGAATTATGAGTTGTGGGAGACAAAGTTTCTGGGACACCTGCATTTGCTAGGGCTGAAAGACAACATTTTGTGAAATGTGCAGCAGGACGCAGAGGACAATGAGAATGAGGAGGAAGGCAATGACGATGCTGATAAAAATGAGGAGGCATATGCAAAACTAATACAGTTCTTAGATGACAAAAGTTTGTCTCTCATCATGAGAGAAGCTGCAGATGACGGTAGAGAAGCACTTCAGATCCTGAGACACCATTATGCCGGGAAAGGGAAGCTATGGGTAATTAGCCTATACACTGAATTAATAAGCTTCCAGATGGCCACCAGTGAATGTGTCACAGACTATATTATTAGGGCTGAGATGGCCATTACGGCACTTAGAAATGCTGGGGGAAGCTCAGTGATGGCTTACTAATTGCAATGATTCTGAAAGGGTTGCCTGAAACTTTTAAACCATTTGCAGTACACATCACACAAGATGATGATAAGTTGAGCTTTGGTGAGTTCAAAACAAGGTTGAGAAACTATGAACATACCAAGAAATTTAATGCCAATATAAGTAATGATAATGTGATGAAAGCAAGTGGCCTTGAGGAAAGGGTAAAAGCAGAGATTATATGCTATAGCTGTGGCTAAAAGGAACACAAGACATGAGAATGCCGGAGAGAATATAAAGGGCACAGACAGTGGTGTAGTTTGTGTAAAAACTCCAGCCACAGGGACAGCAACTGTAGACGAAAGAAGAAAGATAATGTGAAACAAGCAACTGATGCGGATGATCACACATTTGTCTTCAGAATAAATGAGACCAAATTCGTGAAATAAAACAGAAGGGATTACTGATGGACACTGGCGCCACGTCACACATAATTAATGACCTGAAAAAGTTTAAGTGCTTTGATGCAACTTTCCAACTGGAGGAACACATTGTGGAAATAGCTGATGGAACAAGAACCTGTGAGGCCACACAGAAGAGAGGTAATGCAGAGGTATGGCTGCTAAATACAGAGGGGCATAAAGTAAAGGCGATGATGACTCAGGCGCTGTATATATCCCAATGTATCCACAAAGCATTTTTTCTGTTGAGGAGCAACGTCCAAGGGGGCCTCGATCAACTTTAAACAAGGCCAGGACCAACTCATCTACAAAAACGGCACCAGGTTTGACATAACTGAGTGTGATAGACTCTTATTATTTAGACACATGTGATGAAGAAAACAATAGTGAGATACATTATGATGCATCTCAGAGCTGTTATAACATTCAAGCATGGCATAAAATGCTTGGTCACTGTAATTTCGAAGATGTGTCAAAATTAGAAAACGTGGTAAAAGGAATGAAAATTAAAGGTAAAGTTGAGAGACCCAACCTAGATTGTGAAACCTGTACGCAAGGGAAATTTGTACAGATCAGAAACAGAACCAGATGCAAAAGCAAAAGTTGTGTTTGAAGTAGTCCATACTGATTTGGCAGGCCCAGTTGAGCCAGTAGCAAAAGATGGCTTTAAGTACACTTTAGCATTTACTGATTATTACTCGGGTGTAATATCTGTCTACTTTCTGAAAGCCAAGAGTGATACAGTCAAGGCGACTGAAAAGTTTATTGCAGATTCAGCTCCTTATGGGAAGGTAAAGTGTATCAGATCAGATAATGGCACTGAGTTCATGTCGAAAGACTTTCAGTCACTACTGAGTAAAAATGTTATAAGAGATGAAACATCCGCACCTTACTCACCACTTCAAAATGGGAAGGCAAAGAGAAATTGGAGAACACTGTTCGAAATGGCAAGGTGTACGTTGATAGAGAGAGAGTTACCTAAAAAGTTGTGGACATATGCAGTAATGACTGCTGCTTTTATTCGCAACAGATGTTATAACAGGTGTGTGGGGCAGACCCCCATTCTTTATGCTAACAGGAAAGAAACCTGATCTTTCAAGGATGAGAGAATTTGGATGTGTGTTATGCATACAGACAAGATAAAAGGAAGTTAGACCCAAGATGTGATAAGGGGATCTTTGTCGGATATGATAAAAACAGCCCATCATATCTGGTCTTATTATCTTGACACAGGAAGGGTCTTTAGACACAGGTTAGTCAAGTTCTTTACTAAGAATGTAGCTGAATGCCAGATTCAGACATACCCAGAAGTGATGGATGAAGATCTTAATACCAGAAGTGTGCATGTTAAGTCGGAATCAAAAGCTGACAGTGAAGAAACAAAAATAAGTCAAGAAGAGGAAAGGCAGGATACACACTACTCTAAAAGAGAGAGAAAACCACCTGCATACTTGAAGGACTATGAGTATAAAGTTGAAAACGAAGATTATGTGACATGCAACACACCACAGAGCTTTAAAGAATCCATGACTTCATCTAACTCGGAAAAGTGGGCCAAAGCCATGAAGGAGGAACTTATGTCTTTAAAGGAAAACAACACATTTACACTCACCACACTGCCAGAAGATAATAAAGAAGTGGGGGGTAGGTGGGTTTTCACTGTAAAAGACAATGCAGATAATACTGAGACTTACAAAGCTAGATATGTAGCTAAAGGCTACAGTCAAGTCGCTGGTATAGATTATGATGAAACATTTGCACCAACTGCGAGTATGACATCTGTACGAATTCTAATGCAGATGGCAGCTCAGTACAATTTAGAATTGCACCAGATGGATGTACAAATGGCTTATTTACATGCTCTTATTGACTGTGAGGAGTATATGGAGCAAACAGAAGGTTTTGAAAAGAAATCAAATGATGAAAAATTGGTTTGTAAACTGAATAAGTCATTATACAGAGTGAAACAATCAGGGCATAACTGGAACAAAATGTTGTACAATTATCTTTGTGAAAATAGTTTTATCCAAAACCCCGCAGATCATTGTGTATACACTAGACAAGCTGAAAATGAGAAAACAGTTCTAATTATATGGGTTGACGATCTCATTATAGCAGCTAGTGACAATGAATCACTAAATGATGTAAAGGAAATGCTCAAAGCTAAATTTAAAATGAAAGATCTGGGAAAGCTAAGACATTTTCTAGGCATTGATTTTACCCAGAATAGTGGTGAAGTAAAGATGAACTAAAAGAGGTACATCATGAAAATTCTTGAGAAATTTGGTATGTCTAATTGTAAAGTAAGAAGTACCCCTTCAGAACAAAAAACAAACTTTGAATGTGACAGTGAATCTACAGATACAAGAAAATATTGTGAGCTTGTGGGTAGTTTGATATATGTTATGACAAGCACAAGACCTGATCTTAGCTGGATTTCACAATATTTGTCATAACCGAGTAAATCTCATTTAACACTAACCAAATGTGTTAAGATACTTAAAAGGTACATTGGACAGAGAGCTGTGTTACAAGAAAAGTGAAGGGAAACTTCAGAGTATAGAATACAGTGATGCAGATTGGGCAACAGATCAAAATTATAGACGTTATAATATACAATAAGGTTATTGCTTTAGCCTCAATAGAGTCAGGCCTATTATTTCATGGAAATCAAAGAAGCAACAAACGGTAGCTTTATCTACATGTGAGGCAGAGTACATGGCATTAGCAGCAACAACACAGGAGAGTTTGTACCTTGTGCAGCTGTTGAGTGGAATGGATGGAAAGTGCAAGTGTGTGCCAGTAATAATATTTGAGGACAATCAAGGCACAATCGCTTTGTCAAAGAATCCAGTAAGCCGACAGAGATGTAAACATGTTGACATTAAGTATCATTTTGTCAAAACGAACAAAATCCTCTGTACAACTGGAAAAAGAATATGTTTCTTTTATTGTCCAAAACTTTAACAAATGAGCGCTTTCGTCTGCACTAGGCAGACTTCATCAGCACTGCACACACCTCCAGACAAATGGTGTATCCCTACTACTCAGCAGTTCCCAGGATAGCTTCTTTGCATTGCTACAGATATCATCTTGTGGAAGGTTCCTTAGAAAGCTTGCCATTGGCTTCAGCAGCCACCTTTTTGGTGAAAAGTATATGCTCCTAATCAGGGAGTGACATAGAGGGGACCTTGATTCTCCCAGTTGGAGTTACAGTGGCTGGTGAGGATTAAGGCAGACTGGTGGCTTGAGATTTGGATTGGTACCCCAGAATACATCTTCATATGACTTGCAGAATTAAATAGCCATCTGGTGCTGACCATCAGGCTAGCAGTGGTGCAACCTGCCCATGATGTCAGTCACAAACATGATTAACTTTTGTTCAGGTTCCCAACTAGGACAGGTTGACAGGTGGTTGTGTCCTCCATCATGGTGTTCCCCCTGTATAACCCTCTCCCTTCCCAGTTTTCTTCTTTGATTCTCTGCATCACCAGTAGTTCATCCTCTTTCTGCTGGCATCCCCTCACTGTTGTGCTGTCCTTTTGTATCAGCACATCCATTTTTGATCTTTGTCTGTGTTACACATTTGAGTGTCAGCCCTTTCTGCCATTCTTATAATCTCCTTCCTACTCACCATGTCCTTTTGCTTTCTTTCCTTCTACTCTTTTTCTCTAAAAATAAAAATACATCTATCTCACAAAAATGCTGTTTTTCCCCTTCTCCCTAGGACTTTTCTCTTCACATTGTCCTTCCCTGTATTCCTTTTTGATATGTTTTCTTCTGGATTACAAAAGAAGTTATTATACGACAACACATATTCCCAGACAACCTATTGTGTTTAAACAACTCAGAAAAAAATATAACTTTAATCTTGACAACTTCCTAGCAGACTTACAAAGGTGCATTTGGACTCCACTCAAATACCTTGACCTAGATGATGCAGTGAACAACTTTAATAAATATTTCTTGGTTCATAGTCCTGGTTCATAGGTTAGTACTAGGCTAACTGCCCTTGTGAGCCATTTTAAGTCTAGCCAATTATCCCCTGTGAGATTCAAACCCTGTAACTTGTGTTTGTAAGGCAAACACCTTAACCATTAGGCCACCCTCCCTGACTTGGGTATATTAAATGCACATGCCCCTGTTAGAACCATCACAATAAAATCAAACTATGCCCCCTGGCTAAGCAGAGACACTAGGGCCCTTCTGAAAATTAGGGATAAAGCCTGGGAACTATGGTGTGAGACAAACACAGTAGTTTCTAAACAACAGTATCAAGAACTTAGAAATAAGGCAAAACAACAAATTAAACAGGATAAAATAAATTTCTATCATAACATTCAAAACACACATCAAAAAAAAATCTCAAAAATTCTGGCCAGCTATAAACTTCACCCATGAAAATCTACTACACCAACGCCAAACATCCACAATTCCAATAGCATAGCTACCATTTTTAACAAACATTTTACTGAATCTATAATTGCCCTTTCC
Source organism: Protopterus annectens (assembly GCF_019279795.1). NCBI lineage: Eukaryota > Metazoa > Chordata > Ceratodontiformes > Protopteridae > Protopterus > Protopterus annectens. The sequence goes on from NC_056725.1 coordinate 1,466,763,547, forward strand.
AAACAGCAAACTCCTAATCCTGATACCAAACCAGCCAAGTCTACAACTAGCAATGCCTTCTCTTTCTCCCCAGTTCTTACAGCCACTATAAAAAAACTACTACATAAACTAAACCCTATTACACTTGCCATACATAACTTACCCAGTGAATACCTCAAAATTGCAGCTGAATCTATAGCCTTCCCAGTATCAATCCTTATAAATAGATCCATGCTTGAAAACATCTCAGCTGTGGAAAATTTCCCATGTAATCCCACTTCATAAAGGGGTACCTTCCACAAAACTCACAAACTATCAGCCAATTGCTATTCTATCACCAGTTTCTAAGCTAATTAAAAGGTGTATTCATCTCCAGGTCATGAAATTCTTAGAAACCAATAACCTTCTCGCAAATACTCAGCAAGGATTTCTCCCATCACATAGTACCACTACAGCTCTCTTATCCTTCACTAATACCATAAACCATCACAGTAATAACAACAACTTTGTATCTGCCATCTTTCTAGACCTATCAAAAGCTTTTTATATGATCTCCCATTCCAAACTAATAGATGTACTAACTGAACTATCCTTCTCACCATCTGCCACAGCTTGGTTTCATAACTATTTATCTGGCCATCAACAATCTGTTCTATGGCAGGGTGCTCTATCTCCACACCTTCCTTTATCCATTGATGTCCCTCAAGGATCTATGTTGGGCCCTCTCCTTTTCTCCCTCTTTACTAATGATCTACACACAGCGACTCCACATGGTTCTACAATACACTATACAGATGATTCAACACTTATCTGTGCTGCCACTTCTCTATCAGCTATTCATTCTCAAACACAGGAATCTTTCACTTTTGTTGAAACATGGTTACCCAATGCCCATCTAATCCTGAACCCAAACAAAACTAAATTATTACTCTTCCAACCTAACAAGACATCTAACTCATACCCAACATTTAACATAATAGCCAAATACAATACTGTGATCTCCCTGACAACCCATACAAAGCTTCCTGAAGTGGAAATAGACAATACCCTAAAATGTGACTTGCATGTCTCCCTAATTATAAAATAGTCCATAAGAAACTTGGAAGTCTATGTAGGCACAAAAGTTTCCTGACCACAGTGGCCAAAATTACATTAGCACAAACTCATCTGCTCTCCACTCTGCTATATGCCGCTCCAATTTTAACTAATCTAAGGAAAACTGAGTTATCTAAGCTAGAAGCATGTTATAATAAAATTGCTAAGTTTGCATCTGACTGCCCATATAGAACATATCATTGTACAGCTTTAAGGATAATAGACTGGCTTGAGCTTCCCAACATTATTTTTTACAACCAACTCTCTCTAACTCACAAAATTGTAACACAACCAGCTAGAACCCCAGGACTACAAAATCTCATCCTTCCTTCCAGTTCCAGCAGACCATTTTACTCTAACAACAAGAACTTACCTACAGTTTCCAAGACCAACAACACTGCAAGAGAATCTTTATTTTCCAACTATATATCTTGTATATAGAACTCTCTTCCTAACTCCAATCTCTCAGTCTCATCCACTAAACACTTTAAGCCATCACTTAAAGTTTATATAAAAAATAAGTGGCTATGTTCCTGTACTAACCCCTCATGAGTGCTCTGATACATCACAGTATACCCAAAACATATTCAACTTCTCCCCGGTGTTTAATCCTTTGTTTCTACCGACCTGTCTTAACCTTTTATCTTGACATAAGTCTTACCTACAAATAGTACTAGCTATGTTCAAAGCCTAGGTTTTGTTGTTAAGATGTAACACATTTGTATGTTCTTATGTATACTACATTTTGTTTACATTATACTTTTTTGATTATTGTAATGTGTGCATGAAAATTTACTGTTACTCATGGAACTTTTCTCCCAGGGCCACTGCTGATAAAGGACCTGTATCCAGTCGGACTTTCCCGGTAACAAAATGTTAAATAAATACATAAATAAATAATAAAATAAAAGTTGTACTTCTCTGTGTAGTCCTTACTCACAACCTCAGCTGTGCCCCATGCTGCAGCACTTTAATGTGAGCTGTAGTGACTGATCTCTACATTTGTACTAAGCAACTGCTATAGTCCATAAAACACTAAATTGCTTCAGTTCTGGGAAAAAAAATCTCCCTCTCTCTCCTTTTAACTATATAACTGAATTTCTAGCAAGCAGTTGCTATAGTCCTCATATGCAGTGCTAAAGCACTTAATTTGTGCACTGGACTTTCTGCAAAAAAACTCTTTTCCTTCAGAACTGTAGCACACATGGAGTATTTAGGGATTGATGCCTAGTTCTGAGAGTTTCTCAACAATATCTGAGTGGGGTTTTGTATTGAATGCTTTTGTCAGGTCAAGATAGGAGGCTGGGCATTTTTTTGCATCATCCATAGCGTTGGTGACCCTCTCAAAGAAGTTGGCCAGGTTGAGTAAGCAACACCTTCCCTTAGCAATACCAAACTGGGATGGGCCCAGTGTCTGTAGGTTGCCAATGTCCTTGTTGATCATTTCCATGATAATCCATTCCATGGCTTTGCATATCAGACTTGTCAGACTAATGGGTCTGTAGTTCCTGTGGTTGGTTGATGGTCCACCTTATGTAGGGGGATGAACATTGCAGCCTTCCATTCATATGGCATGTAACCTGCTTTGAGGCTGTAGCTGAAGAGTGCCTTAAGTGGTCCTGCTAGGTCTTGTTTTAGGCTATTTAGGAGGCAACCGGGTATATTGTTGAGGCTCATTAAAGCACTATTTTTGGCCTTACTGAGCGACAACAAGACCTCTATGTTGATAGTTGGGTGGTATATGTGAGAGAGGATTTCACAGGGGGTAGTGGGGGGGGGGGAGTTAGAGATATATTTATCAGCCAGTAGATTTGCTATGTCACCCTGGTCAGTGAAGGTTGTGCTATTTACCACCAGTTCTGCATACTGCTGAGTGTTACCTTTAAGGTTACTGACATAACTGAAGAAGTCCTTGTGATTGACCTTAGCTTGGGATGCCATTCTGACCTTTTATTTGGCCTTGTTGGATTCTATTAGTCCTCTTAGTTTCTTGATTAGTTGTATCAGAGAGCTCTTGTCTCTGTGAGAATTAATCTTCCCGAATATGGCCATGACTTTTTTTATTTTGTTATATACCCTTTTAATGTAAGGATTCCACCAGTAGGCTTTGATTTTAGTGTTAGATCTGGGCTTACTTCTGGTAGGCATGACAGCCTCAATGCAACCATTTACATATTTGCACTGGGCTTCTGCAAATAGTTCTATATAGGTAGATGTGTTCTCAGGCTTTGGGGGAGCAGTGTATTTTGACAAATTGTCACTTAATAGGATGTAGATTGCTTTAGAATAGTTCCTAATTGTTACATGTTTAGTTGGGTTTTATAGGCTGATTTTTATTTTGAAGGACACAGCTTTGTGGTCTGACCTCACCAGTGAGGATGTAACAGTGTGGGGGGAGGGGGGGTGCAATGTTCTCCCATGTTGGTGAGTACCAAGTCGAGTTTATTTGATCCTCTGGTTTGAGTACTCACTAACTGGTTCAGGCTGTTTGTGTTAATAACGTCCAGGAAACATGCCTGTGAGTTAGAGGCAATGTCTGTTTCCCAGTCTATAGAGTGGTATTTAAAGTCTCCAATGAATAGGGTAATTGATTAGATGGTGAGTTCCTGTAGTAGGTGTAGGTATAGGTATAGAGTATTGTAGCTGACCAGGACTTGGTTAGGAACTTTGTCTATGAAGACTTGGATGTGGATGAACTCCAGGATATCATCCTGTTTAGCCAACTCGGAGCTGCTGATGTAGATCGAGACACCACCACCTTTAGACCCTGTCTGTGTTGCTGTTTGTCTAAATGTGTGGAAGGCAATGTAGTCATCCACTGCCAGAGTACTTTCTGCAGCTTTAAACCAAGTCTTGGTGACAGCACAGATGTCTACATTCTCCAGAGTGAGGACAGCTTGTAGGGCATACAGTATCTTTTATTTAGGCCCCGAGGATTGAGCAGTAACACCTTAAGGTTTCTTTCCGTTTTTTGTTTTGCTATGTTTTTAGTTTTGTTATTTTGATGTTGCCTAAAGAGGCACTAAGGGGGTAGATAAAGTTTTAGCCACTATCTGAAATCCCAGGGCGACAGGTGCAGACCATCCTTGGCAATGTTAACCATGTCCTCCCAAGCTGACAGATATTGGGTTCCCCTGGGGTGACACCAGAAGCTAATCCAGTTATTAGAATCAGTCATTTTCTGTTCATACTGTGGCATCATCCTTGGTGAAGGTAGAGTGCTGCTCAGTGCAAGGGACCTACCTGTCTGTGACACATATTCAGAAAGATCCAAAACATCTCTTTTCATATAGTCCAGTGAGACATATCTCAGGATACTTGCACTCACATGGACTATGATAGAATCATGTTGGTATCTGTGGTGCAGTGGCTTAAGTGTGTGCGAGATATTGCAGATCTTTGCCCCAGATAGGCAACTAACCATTATCTTCTGTTGTCCAGATGAGTGAGAGGGGCATCTGTGTGTCTAAGGGGGCAGCAAAAGCCAACACATTCCAGCTAGGCTTATAAATGCCTTCAGGCAGATAGCCTAGTACCTACCTAAGAACCTATGAGTACTAAACCACTTCAGCTCAGAGTACAAATCCAGTGCTGGCACTGAAATGCTGATAATGCAGTGTAGACTGATTGATATCTGCCAAATGAACCCACTAAAACTTTGCGCCCAGGATAGCCGTCCCTTCTCTCCACACTAGCTATGCTTTTGGTGGTGGGAATGCATGCTGATGGCTCAATGTAATTTAACCTATCACAACACAATCCATCCAACTGCATTGTGACTGCCATTTTTGTGAAAGCTCAGCTTCATTATACAAAATATAGATCACTGGCCTTGGCAGGTCTGCACTATGTTAGAAGTTAAGCACACCTAAACTCCAGGGCCTATATTATATAAGCGAATGCACTAAATTGCGAACACTATATAATCGACCAACTATCCCTGAAAACCCAAAATGTGGAACACACGGATCAGCGATTTTTTCCCCAGGGAATACAGAAATATGTAAGAGGGGAAGGTAAATGAAAAGGGCAACTGCAACAGATAAGTTACCAGGTGGGGAAAGTGTACTGAGAACAATGTGCACATAAATCAAAGAGATGTATATAAAAATATCAAAGTGGCTTGGGTATATGTTGAAATTGTACTAAGATAATTGATTTAATGGTGTTTATGTCACAAAGACAATTATGTAATAATAACATTGTGTAGTATATGAAAAATAATATCGCAAACCTCCTAAAGCATTCAACAGCAAAGCAACAGGAAAATCAATGTGAAATAAACTGTTGAAGTCACCACGAAATAAGTCAATGTCCTTGTTGCTATATAATCCAAATTTTATTCAATAAAACAAGAGATGAGCGCTTTCACGTGCCACATGCACGCTTCATCTGAGCAAATATAAGAAAATAGAAGCAGGCGTGATATTATAGGGTGTGACAGTTACACAAATTAACATTGTAACAAAGGGGATTACAAGAGATATGAATGTCATTTACATGCTGAGTTGAGATGACAGTCGGCAAGGACAGGACATACATTATGGGTTATTTGCATAGAGTGCATTTTATCATATAACATGTTAGCAAATATGAATGGCTCTGAAGCCACGATCTCCTTTTGCAAGAATGTAACCAGCCCCACCAATGTTACTACTGAGCTGTGTATTAACTGCATATGCCACAGAAATAGGCATAACACATGCAGGAGTTGGATCATCCTTGAAGGGAATTATGCAATTTAATGTTTTAATGGTAATGCACCCCATATGTCTGTGGTGTTACAAATGTGGGAACAGAATGTGACATATGTAATACCATTACGTAAGGCACTCCTGCCCGACACAGTTATTGTGCAGATAAATAAGAACAGATGCAAATTTAATGCATTCCACAGAGCTGTGCATTGCTGACTTCTGCCACAGGAGGTAGCAAGAGATATTGTCACAAACAACTGCAATTAATGTGTGAATTAAGAAAGGATCCCTCATAATGACATATTAGCATGTCAGATTGATGGCAGTTAATTTAGTATGCTCATGTGTGCACAGTTGTGATCAGTCCTATATCAATGGTCCTTGGTCAAGGGAGGTTTCTCTATATTTTTGTGCACATACCACGCAGGAAATGGAGCACACTCATGTATACCACATTACTCAATGCATGTGCCACAGTAGCACTCTCACCATAACATTGGCAGAACAAATGTCTACTGCCATGAAATCCAAAGCTATGTTCATCTGTGTTTCTGCAACATATCAAGGGATAATACTGATGTTCTGCAACGGTTGTTGTGGGAAGTCAGTATGTTCACACAAAAATGATTCCCTGTGCTAGAATTGTACATCAAGTTGTACAACTCCTTCAGCTAATAGTATGGTTATTAATCACATGCACCACAATGGAACTGTTATCACAGCTGCTGAACTCCACCTATGTGAAGTGATTCAATCCACAGTACTTTATTTGACCATAATTATATGATAAAATGGATGGGGAAGCATCTGCCACTCTATATGTTCACAATAGACTTGGAGGGATGTCATTTCTGCTGAACAGTTAATGACACAAATGCTTACAGTCACTCAGTGCAGGCTTGAAACACTTGCCTAAGCACTGAGAAAATCATCATCATAGTGGCATCACTAAATGTGCCCCGGTATAAGTGCATCGACAATTGTCATATATGTTGGCATGAGAAAGCATCACATTATGTGTAGAAATTAAGGAATATGTGTATTTACTTAAAAATGATCTTGGTGTATGCCAAACAACATTGCCTGATGCTAGATATATCCAAACAGACCTTTGGCCCACTGCTGTCATCACTGTGGTGGTAGAACAGTAATTATGTACAATGTGGATATAATCCCATATTAGAAAACATAACTTACTTAGGCAACAATATACATGACATCATTTATGTCCTCACTCCTGAGGAAGCATCTCAGTACAACTGGTATGGAAGGGCAATCTATTCAAGTGACAGCATCCACCTTCAATACAGCCTTTCAAAAGGAAATTTAGGTAAATTCTTATGAGGAAACAACATCTACACATGAATATCGCTCAACACTGTTAACACATAAACTGACTGTGAAAGCAGTGATGTCAGGATTTGAACTATAAACCTAGTATGATAAGCTTTGTTGAAATACAAGCACCACTCAAGATTTATTTTACAGCTGTGACACTGCACATTTCAATGGATATCACTATTGTGTATTACCATGATATTTTCACTAAAGAGGGGTTACACAGCATAAATAGACTGAACAGACCTTACAGATATGTATCATATATATATATATATATATATATATATATATATATATATATATATATATATAAATATATAGCTATATATATATATATATATATATATATATATATATATATATATATATATATATATATATACAGAGAGAGAGTCATTTTAGAAGCTCAAAATGCTGAAATATCGAAATTCAGTAAAAATGTGTGGGGGGGTGCAGGATGCCCCCCTGCTTTTATGTAGTAGACAGCTTGTGTTTGTGTGGGGGGGATGGTGTGTGTTTGTGTGTGTGCAGCAGAAGCACAAAATTCAAAATCTCCGGTGTGCAAGATTTTGAATTTCGCTGTTCTGAATTTTCCTGGTTTCAAAAATTCGACTTTATAGCTTAGAAATACTGAATTTTGATATTTCAATATTTCGAGGATATAAAGTGAATCTATATATATATGTGTGTTTGTGTGTATTTGCAACCTGTTCTGTACAGCAAGAGGAAGAAACACACACTCTCAGAACACAGCCGTCTTGTATTTGACCTCCCTACCTATCTACTGACATAATCTACATGAAAGTGTATTATAGGCACACATCACAGGAGAAGTCTGACTGCGTGTGAGCCCCACTGCATCTTTGAAGGGATGTGTCATGCAAAGGAGATTTGTGTGAAAAAAAAAATACTTTTATGGCTGTGAGGGACTGTAAATGTCTATACTAAGATGTGTAAGACACTCCTGCATCCATTTACATTCACACACACACACACACACACACACACACACACACACACACACACACACACACACACACACACAAAAGCACAAATGCATACACACATGCACACATGCACGCACACATGCACACATGCATACACGCACAAATGTGCACACACACACACACACACACACACACACACGCACACACAATTATGAGAGTCTCACTGCTGTATCTGAATTCTTTACATATCTACCATCACAGTCTGTATGTAAGTGTGTTATAGGCATGAACTAAGGAGACGTCTGAGTTTAGGGGTGTGAGAGTGCATTACTAAAATGATAACCTCTTCAGTGAATTGCAGATAGTATGTGTTTGTAGACAGAGTGAAAAGTAGGTGTGAGGTAAGTTTGTCCATGTAAATACTTTTCACAAGTAGGAGTCATATGAGCACACCTGCTGAACTCATCTTCCAGTGATGCTGTGGAGCCACCATCATAATCTAGAGGACACAGTACTTTACAGAAGTCCTCTCACAGAAGTCTGACTTGTACAGTGTGAGAGTATACTTTATAGGATGACATTGGCATTGTCTTGCAGAGAAGATGAAGTTGGGAGAAGGGTCTGACATTAATGTGGACTAACCCTGCAATATAAAAGTTTCTCAACAATGCTGTTTCAGTGAGGGCAGAAGTATGTAAGGTCATGTTTAAATGACTCTATACATAACCCAGATAAACACACGCATACAAGTTGACATGGTGTAAGATGAGAATCAATACCTCTCTAGCTACACAATCTAGAGGATACAGTACTTAATGCAAGTGCCACCAAAACGTCTGACTTCTACAGTGTGACAAGGCAGTGTATATAGGATTTGTTTCTCAGTCTGTTTCAGGGAAGATATTGTGATGTTGAAGTTTTTGTGCAAAGCCATATTTGTTGATATTAAGAAGTGAGTGCAATGTTATAATCAATAATACATACTGTTGACTTAGGTCAGCTATGTTGTCATTAATGTACATTGTAGAACTCAGACTGACATGTAGCTGTTTTGCATGATGTGTGTAGATGAAACTCACACACTTGTGAAACACTGGATGGACAATGAAACATTCATGAGTCATCAGATTAGGATAAGGGTATGTAAGCTTAATGAATGGTACAGATATTAGCAATGGTATCTGCTAATGCATGGTCAATGTGCACTGTCAATGCCAAATACTACTTAATGTTCCAATACAGTAGTGCTAAGTAATTATGAAGTATGTGTGCCAAGGCACTATCTGGTTGTATATCATTATGGCTAAGCAATGATGAAGTATGTTTGAAAAAACTCTATGTGGTTGTATCTCATTAAAGCAAAGTAATGATGAAGTATGTGTGCCAAGGCTCTATGCAGTTGTATATCATTAGGGCTTAGTAATGATGAAGCATGTGTGCCAAGGCTCTATATGGCTGTATATCATTAGGGATAAGTACTGATGAAGTATGTGTGCCAAGGCTCTATGTGGTTGTATATCATTAGGGCTAAGTAATGATGAAGTATGTGTGTCAAGAATATATGTGGTTGTATATCAATAGAGCTAAGTAATGATGAAGTATGTATGCCAAGGCTGTGTGGTTGCATATCATTAGGGATAAGTAATGATGAAGTATGTATGCCAAGGCTTTGTGGTTGTATATCATTAGGGCTAAGTAATGATGAAGTATGTGTGCCAAGGCTGTGTGGTTCTATAGCATTAGGGCTAAGTAATGATGAAGCATGTGTGACAATGCCCTGGGTGGTAATATATCATTTGGGCTAAGTAATGAGGAAGTTAGTGTGAAAAGGCTCTATGTGGCTGTATATCATTAGGGCTATGTAATCATGAAGTATGTGTGTCAAGAATATATGTGGTTGTATATCAATAGAGCTAAGTAATGAAGAAGTATGTATACTAAGGCTGTGTGGTTTTATATCATTAGGTCTAAGTAATAGTGAAGTATGTGTGCCAATGCTCTATGTGGCTGTATATCATTAGAGCTAAGTAATGATGACGTATGTGTGCCAGGGCTCTATGTGATTGTATATCATTAGGGCAAAGTAATGATGAAGTATGTGTGCCAAGGCTGTGTGGTTGTATATCATTAGAGCTAAGTATGTGTCAAGACAATATGGGGTTGTATATCATTAGTGCTAAGTAATGGTGAAGTATGTGTGCCAAGACTCTATGCAGGTGTATATCATTAGGGCCAAGTAATGATGAAGTATGTGTGTCAAGGCTGTGTGGTTGTATATCACTAGGGATAAGTAATGATGAAGTATGTGTGCCCAAGGCTCTCTGTGGTTGTATAGCATTAGGGCTAAGTAATGATGAATAAGGTGTGCCATGGCTGTTTGGTTGTATATCATTAGGGCTAAGAAATGAAGTATATGTGCCAAGGCTCCATGTGGTTGTATATCATTACGGCTAAGTAATGAAGGAGTATGTGTGTCAAGGCTGTGTGGTTGTATATCATTAGTGTTAAGTAATGATGAGGTATGTGTGCCAAGACTCTATGTGGTTGTATATTGTTTGGGCTAAGTAATGATGAAGTATATGTGAAAAGGCTCCATGTGGTGGTATATCATTAGGACTCAGTAACAATGATGAATGTGTGCAAAGACTCTATGTGCTTGTATGTCATAAGGGATAAGTAAAGATGAAGTATGTGTGCCAAGGCTCAATGTGGTTCTATATCATTAAGGCTAGCTAATGATGAAGGATGTGCGCCAAGGCTCCATGTGGTTGTATATTTTTATTTTATTTTATTTTATTTTATTTTACATTTGTTAACCGGGGGTGTCTGACTGAGCCGAAAAGGCCCTTTTTCAGCAGAGGCCCGGGGAGAAAAGCTCCACAAAGAAAAATTACAGACACATTTAGTTATTCAGACATAATCAGTATACACACAAATTACAAGAGACATGTTTTTACAGTGGTATGCGGCACAAACAGTTACAGTGGAGAGAACAATCAAAAAAGATATTAATTTTAAAAATAAAGGTAAGTAATAGATTTGTGGTGTACAGCTGAACTTTGGAATGTAGGTAGAATACATACATAGTACACAGGTACAGTACATACATTGTAGATTAGCCAGTGTTTGTGAGTAAGATTGAAAAACTATTATCAATTGCTCTAGATTTAGTATGCATATGTTATCCGCTTTCACTAGCCTAGGGAGCAATCATGGCACTGCCAACTTTGCTTGAGATGTTGCCTGATGAGGTCTTTAAAGGAGGCTTTGGATGATGTGTTTTGAATGCTAGTAGGGACAGAGTTCCATTTTTTAGCCACCGAACTACTATATAGTGCATCTCCAAAGCTATTGTAGCTGTTGGTGACTTCTAGTAGTAGTTTGCTTGATGATCTAAGAGGCCTTTTGGCTGAGTGATGTTGTACTAGGTTTTTGAGGGCAGGACACTTATTGGGGAGGTAATAGATAGAATGACAGAGGCAGAGCTGATTGTAGGTTAGGAGGTTGGGCAGTTCAAGCCAGTGGAGCTGTCTCAAAGCAGTACAGTGATGAGTTCTATATGAGCAATTTGCAGCAAAACGGGCAATTCTGTTATAGCAAGCTTCCATTTTGCTTAGTTCAGTTTTGTTGAGATTAGTCAGAATGGGAGATGCATAGAGTAGGGTGGATAGAAGTTGGGAGCGAGCAATGGCTGATCTTGTGTTGTTGGTAAGAAATGGTTTGATACGGTAGAGTGACCCCAGTTTGACATGTACTTTTTTAATAGTTAAGTTCAGATGACTATCAAATTTTAGGTGGGAGTCTATGGTTATTCCCAATAGCTTAGCCTGTGCCACTGGAGCAATTGGAGTAGCATTTGTGGAGTAGATAGTGAATTGACTGTTAGTGTTTTTGTTAGAACTGGTTATAACCATAAGCTGAGTTTTCTTTGGATTGAGGATAAGTTGGGCTTTGGTAAGGTAGTTTTCAACGTCCGAGAATGCTAGTTGAGTTGTTTGCAGGAGGGTGGGAATGTTTTGTGCAGCACAGATTAAGGTAGTGTCATCTGCATACTGAATTATAGATGCATGCTGTGTGGAGGTGTGGAGGTCATTTGTGAAGACTGTGAATAGTAGTGGTCCTAAGATAGAACCCTGTGGGACTCCTATAGTTATGGGCAGCTGAGGAGAGAGAGAATTTTCCCATTTCACAGCTTGGTACCTGTCAGTTAAGTAGCTTTGGAACCAGGTAAGAGTGGAATTAGATAGATGATATTGGTTTAGTTTGTTTAGCAGGATTTGGTGCGAGACTGTGTCAAATGCTTTGGACATATCCAAAAAGAGTTGACACTTGCAGGCCTTCATTTTGAGACGGTTTACTGTGTCTGTGAAGCAGAGGAGAGCTGTAGTGGTACTATGGGCAGGTCTGAAACCATGCTGAGTAGGTGACAGGATGTTGCAGTCTAGGAGATAGTTTAGCATCTGGGTATGGATGCATTTTTCTAGGATTTTGGCCAGGGGAGAGTAAAGCAATGGGTCTGTAGTTATTAAGTTCAGTGGAGGTCCCGCCTTTATGTATGGGTGTAACATAGGATATTTTCCAGAGTTTGGGCACATAGTTTTCAACAATTGATCTGTTTATGAGAGTGGAGACTGGGATAGCAATAGCATCTGCTGTAAGTTTCAAGAAATAGCTGGGGAGTAGGTCGGCTGCTGTTGATGAGGATTTTAGTTTGGAGAGCATGCTTTTGATTGAAGTGGTGGAAACTGTTTTGAGGGTAAGGCTTGTATTAGTGGTATTTGTGTTGGGGGGGGTAGTGAGGAAGGAACTGTCCTGTGATACTAAGGATAGAATTGAGTTCACAAAGTGGGAGTTGAATTGTGTTTCGATGGGAACTTTAGTGTCAGGGGTGGTTGGTTTGGGGGTAGCCTTTTGGGTGGATTTTAGTAGCTGGTTTACATTTTGCCAAAATTTTTGTGGGTTGTGTTGGTATTTTGTTTGTAATGTTGTGTAGTAGGATTTTTTGTCCAGCCTAATGCATTTTTTTGCACGGTTGCGCAGTTCTTGGTACTTAGTTAGGCTTTGTGTTTCTTTGTTTTTTGATAGTAACGCCAGGCAGTGTCTCTGGACTTGAGGATTTGTTTGGTTTCTTTACTGAGCCATGGGTTTGTAGAGGTTCTAACCTTGATTTTGCGTAATGGAGCGACAGTGTCTAGGTGTTGTAGAAATGTTTTGTTGAAATATGCTACAGCCTGGTCAAGTGGGAGGGTTGTAAGGGGGGTCCAGTCACAGTTACACAGTAAAGTGTGGAGGACCTCAGGAGAGAATTGTTTTGTGTTTCTAGTGGATATATAGTTAGTGGTTTTGCATATGCTTGTTCTACTACGATAAAGTATATTATGTTGTGGTCACTTAAGGTGTCTGGGAGACTGCCTGTGTGAGGGTACAATGTGGGGTTGCTAGTTAGGACCCAGTCAAGGATGGATTCCCTTTTAGAGTTTTTATCACACCTAGTTGGAATTTGGACTAGCTGCTGGTAGCCATGGAGATTTATTAGATTACTTGGTGGTTCTGATATACAGGTGAACCAATCTAGGTTGAAGTCCCCCAGAATAAGGGTTTCTTGTGAGTATGTGGAAGAACACCAGGATAAGAAGTCTTCAAGGCTAGCAGGTGTATTACCAGGTGGAATATAGATCACAATTATGGTGATGACCTTTTAGGGTGAAGTTGAAGTTGTGAGATAAGTATGTCCCAATTATTGGGGAGGGTAGGAGTTTGGTAATTGACGGACAGTTAAGTTGGACTTGTAGAGTAAGGCAGTTCCACCCCCTTTACGAAGTGGTCTGTCTTGTCTAATGATACTGTAGCCGGTAGGGAGAACTTCTGAGTTAGCTATGTTTTATTTAGCCAGGTTTCTGTTAAAGCAACTATGTCTGGGGAGTAGTGTGCTATTGTGGCCTGGAGTTCAGGTATTTTATTTTTGATACTTCTAATATTAATATTTAGCATTAAAAGATGGTTGGTTTTGATGCTGTTGTTGATTTGCCCAGGGATGAAGAAAGTGGGGTGTTATGTTCTGACATTTGTGTTTGAGCAGTTTGTGTTGGACAGGATGGATTTGGGCCTGGGTTGGGGTGGATATCCCCACTTATGGTGAGCCTGGAGTTAAAATGGTTATACAGATGTTGGAGTTTGGTGAGGAGTGTGAGAAAGTATTGTGTTTTTTTGGAGTAGGAATGAGAGCATATGTGTTTAGTTCTGAATTGGTCCGTTATGCAGTTCTTGAATAAGTGTGGGCAAATATTATTATAATGTGTGGTGCCTGTGTATGAGAGTGCATAATGCAGTGTTGTGCTACTAAGTTTAGGGATATTGCTAGAGTGATAACTTGTGGTGTTGTAAAGAATTATGAGAAGACAGACTAGATTTAGTTGTGTGATTGTCATGGTTATAAAATTTATGTTGTTTCTAGGTGGGTGGGTCTGAATAGGAATTATAGGGTTGCACTATATGTGGATGGGGAAGTAATGTGGGTGATGCAAACAATGCCTAGTGGGAATGAGAGTGATTGGGAGTATTTTGTGTGGAGCAAGTTGGTGGGGTTTAATGTGATATGACTTGAGGAGCTGTGATTGGTGGAGGTGATGTGAGGGTGAGCTGTGGGTGTGGCTATGATCACTATAAATGTAGAGGTAGTGGGGGCACGAGGGAATAGGGGGCAGGGCAGGGGAGCGGAGAGAGCCCGAGCGTTAGCGCTTAACGGAGCGGGCAGAGCCAGAGCCAACCAAGGCAAGAGAAAAAGTAAGTATTACTTTACAAATCTGAACACTTTTAAAACAAATTCCTGAGGTCTAATGGCTTACCGGCTAGCAGAATGTAATTGCTGAAAGCACTTGTGTCCTTCTGGGAGACTAGAAATTTAAAGATGGCTCCATGCTCAGCAGGATTCTAATATAGACTTTGTATTGGGGGAGGGAGATAGCACAAGGGGTGTAAACCAGGTGGAATGCAAAGAAACCAGAGAGGCAATCAGTGGAAATCAGTGAAGGCCTCGGAGAGGGTAAGTAATAATTCAAACTACCTGTAAAGTGAAGGAGAGAAGAGACAGCAAAGTTTATTAAGGTTGGGAGTGTGTCTTTACATTGACTTGCTGATTAGTAACCTCAAAGTAACAATGATGTATGTGTGCCAAGGCTACATGTGCTTGTATGTCATAAGGGATAAGTAAAGATGAATTAAGTTTGCCAAGGCTCTATGTGATTGTATATCATTAGCCTAAGTAATGAAGAAGTATGTGTAACAATCTCTATGTTGTTGAAAATCAATAGGGCTAAGAAGTTATGAAGTTTGTGTATCAAGGCTCTATGTGGTTGTATATAATTAGGGCTAAGTAATGATGAAGTATGTGTGCCAAGGCTTTATGCAGTTGTATATCATTAGGGTAAAGTATTGATGAAGTATGTGTGCCAAGGCTCTATGTGGGTGTATATTATTAGGGCTAAGTAATGATGAAGTATGTGTGACAAGGCACGATGCGGTTGTATATTAATAGGCTTAGTAATGATGAAGTATGTGTGCCAAGGCACTATGCGGTTGTATATCATTAGGACTAAGTAATAATGAAGTGTGTGTGGGCAAAGGCCAAACGTGGTTGTATATCATTAGGCTAAGTAAGGATGAAGTATGTATGCCAAGGCTCTATGTGGTTGTATATCATTAGGGCTAAGTGATGATGAAGTACGTGTGCCAAGGGTCTATGTGGCTCTATATCATTAGGGCTAAGTAATGATGAAGTATGTGTGCCAAGCCTCTGTGTGGTTGTATATTATTTGGGCAAAGTAATGATGAATTATGTGTGCCAAGGTTGTGTGATTGTATATCATTATGGATAAGTAATGATGAAGCATGTGTGCCAATTCCTTATGTGATTATATATCATTAGGGAGAAGTAATGATGAAGTATGTGTGCCAAGGCTGTGTGGTTGTATATCATTGGGGCTAAGCAATGATGAAGTATGTGTGCCAAGGCTCTGTGTGGTTGTATATCATTAGGGCTAAGTAATAATGAAGTATGTGTGCCAAGGCTGTGAGGTTGTATATAATTAGGGCTATGTAATGATGAAGTGTGTATGCTAAGGCTACGTAGTTGTATATCATAAGGAAAAAAATAATGGTGAAGTATATGTGCCAAGGCTTTATGTGGCTTTATATCATTAGGGCTAAGTAATGATGAAGTATGTGGGCAAAAGCCAAACATGGTTGTATATCATTAGGCTACATAAGTATGAAGTATGTATGCCAAGGCTCTGTGTGGTTGCATATCATAAGGGATAAGTAATAATGAAGTTTGTGTGCCAGGGCTGTATGTAGCTGTATATCATTAGGGCCAAGTAATGACAAGTATGTGTGCCAAGGCTCTATGCGGTTGTATATCATTAGGGATAATTAATGATGAAGTATGTGTGCCAAGCCTGTGTGGTTGTATATCATATGGGCTAAGTAATGGTGAAGTATGTGTGCCAAATCTGTGTGGTTGTATATCATTAGGACTATGTATTGATGAAACACGTGTGCCAAGGCTCTATGTGGTTGCATATCATTAGGGCTAATTAATGATGGAGTATGTGAGCCAAGCCTGTGTGGTTGTATATCATTAGGGCTAAGTAATGGTGAAATATGTGTGCCAAGGCTCTATGTGGCTGTGTATCATTAGAGCTAAGTATTGATGAAGTATGTGTGAAAAGACTGTGTGGCTGTATATCATTAGGGCTAAGTAAAGAAAATGTATGTGTGCCAAGGCTCTATCTGGCTGTATATCATTAGGGCTAAGTAATGATGAAATATGTGTTTGAAAGCTGGGTGGTTGTTTAGCATTAGGGCTGAGTAATGATGAAATATGCATGCCAAGGCTGTGTGGTTGTATATCCTAAGGGCTAAGTAATGATGAAGTATGTGTACCAAGTCTGTGTGGTTGTATAGCATTAAAGCTATGTAATGATGAAGCATGTGTGCCAAGGCACTATGTGGTAATATGTCATTAAGTCTAAGTAATGATGACGTATGTTCATAGGTTCATAGATTAGTTCTAAGCTAACTGCCCTTGTGAGCCATTTTAAGACTATTCAATTATCCCTTGTGAGACTCAAACCCTGCACCTTGTGATTGTAAGGCAAACACCTTAACCATTAAGCCACCCTCCCAACCCTGTGCACCAAAATTGTCTAGTTATATATCATTAGAGCTAAGTAATAATGAAGTATCTGTGCCAAGGCTCTATGTGGTTGTATATCATTAGGGCTAAGTAATTGTGAAGCATGTTTGCCAAGGCCCAATGTGGTTATATTTCATTACGGCTAAGTAAAGATGTAGTATGTATGCCAAGGCTGTGTGATTATAAATCATTAGGGCTAGATAATGGAGAGGTATGTGTGCCAAGGTTCTATTTGGCTGTACACCATTAGGGCTAATTAATGATGAAGTATGTGTGCAAAGGCCCAATATGGTTGTATATCATTAGAGCTAAGTCATGATGAAGTACGTATGTCAAGGCTCTATGTGGTTGTATATCATTAGGACTAAGTAATGATGAAATATGTGTGCCAAGGCTGTGTGGTTGTATATCATTAGAGCTATGTAATGAGGAAGCATGTACGCCAAGACCATAAATGTTTGTATATCAATAGGCCTAAGTAATGACGAAGTATGTGTGCCAAGACTGTGTTGTTGTATATCATTAGGGCAAAGTAATGATGAAGTATGTGTGCCAAGGCTCTATGTGGCTGTATATAATTATGGGTAACTAATGATCAAGTATGTGTACCAAGGCTCTATGTGGTTGTATATCATTGGGGCTAAGTAATGCTGAAGCATATGTGCCAAGTCCCTAAGTTGTTGTATATCATTAGAGAAAAGTAATGATGAAGTATGTGTGCCAAGGCTGTATGTGGCTGTATATCATTAGGGCTAAGTAACGTTGACTTATGTTTGCCAAAGCTCTATGTGGTTGTATATGATTAGGGCTAAGTAATGATGAAGTATGTATTCAAGACTATATGAGGTTCTATATTATTTGAGCTACATAATGATGAAGTATGTGTACCAAGCCCCTATGTGGCTGTATATCATTAGGGCTAAGTAATGATGAAGTATGTGTGCCAAGGCCTTATGTGGCTGTATATCATTAGGGCTAAGTAATGATGAAGTATGTATGCCAGGTCTGTGTGGTTGTATATCATTAAGGCTAAGTAATGACAAAGCATGTGTGCCAATGCCTATGCAGTTTTTATCATTAAGGCTAAGTAGTGATGAAGTATGTATGCCAATGTTGTGTGGTTGTATATCATTAATATGTGTAATGGTGAAGTTTGTTTTCCAGTGCTCTATGCGGTTGTATATTATAAGGGCTAAGTAATGATAAAGTATGTGTGTCAAGGCTCTACATAGTTGTATATCATTAGGGCTAAGTAATGATGAAGTATGTGTGCCAAGGCACTATGCGGTTGTGTATCATTAAGGCTAAGCAATGATGAAGTATGTGTGCCAAGGCTCTATGTGGTTGTATATCAATAAGGCAAAGTAATGAAGAAGTATGTGTGCCAAGGCTCTATGCAGTTTTATTACATTAGGGCTTAGTAATGATGAAGTATATGTGCCAAGGCTCTATGTGGTTGTATATCATTAGACCTAACTAATGATGAAGTAAGTGTGTCAAGAATATATGTAGTTGTATATCAATAGTGCTAAGTAATGATGAAGTATGTATGCCAAGGCTTTGTGGTGTCATGTCATTAGGGCTAAGTAATAATGAAGTATGTGTGCCAAGACTGTGTGGTTGTATAGCATTAGGGCTAAGTAATGATGAAACATGTGTGCCAACACTCTATGTGGTTGTATATCATTAGAGCTAAGTACTAATGAAGTGTGTATGCCAAGGCTCTATGTGGCTGTATATTATTAAGGCTAAGTAATGATGAAGTATGTGTCCCAAGACTGGGTGACTGTATATCATGAGGGCTGAGTAATGATGAAGTATTTGTGCCAAGGCTGTATATAATTAGGGCTAAGTAATGATGAAGTATGTGTGTCAAGGCTCTATGTGGTTGTATACATTAAGGGCTAAGTAATGATGAAGTATGTGTACAAAGGCTCTATGTAGTTATATGTCATTAGGGCTAAGTAATGATGAAGCATGTGTGCCAAGGCTGTGTGTTTGTCTATCATTAGGGCTAAATAATGATGAAGTTTGTGTGTCAAGACTATATGTGGTTGTATATCATTTGTGCTAAGTATTGATGAAGTATGTGCACCAATGCTCTATGTGGTTGTATATCATAAGGGCTAAGTAATGATGAAGCATGTGTGCCAAGGTTATGTGGTTGTATATCATTCGGGCTATGTAATGAGGAAGCATGTGTGCTAAGACCCTAAGTCGTTGCATATCATTAGGCCCAAGAAATGATGATGTATGTGTGCCAAGGCTATGTGGTTGTATATCATTAGGGCTATGTAATAAGGAAGAATATGTGCTAAGACCCTAAGTGGTTGTATATCATTAGTACTAAGTATTGATGAAGTATGTGTGCCAAAGCACTATGTGGTTGTATATTATTAGGGCTGAGGAATGATGAAGTATGAGTGCCAAGGCTGATTGTATATCATTAGGACTATGTAATGATGAAGGATGTGTTCAAAGACTATATGTGGTTGTACATCATTAGGGCTAAATAATCATGAAGTATGTTTGCAAAGACTGTGTGGGTACATATCATTAGTGCTAACTAATCATGAAGTATGTTTGTCAAGAACACATGTGGTCGTATATCATTAGCGCTCAATAATGACAAAGTATGTGTGCCAAAGCTGTGTGGTTGTATATCATTAAAGCTATGGAATGATGAAGTATATGTGCCACTACTGTGTGATTCTATATAATTAGGGTTAAGTAATGATGAAGTATGTGTGTTAAGACTATATATGGTTGTATATCATTAGGGCTAAGTTATGATGAAGTATGTGTGCCAAGGCTGTGTGATTGTATATCATTAAGGCTAAGTAATGATGAAGTACGTGTATCAAGACTATATGTGGTTGTATATCATTAGCACTAAGTAATGATGAAGTATGTGTGCCAAGCCCCCTTGTGGTTTTATATCAGTAGGGCGAAGTAATGATAAAGTATGTATGCCTTGCCTATGTGGTGGTATCTTATAAAGGCTAAGTCACGATGAAGTATGTGTGTCAATGCTCTATGTTGTTGTATATCATTAGGGCTAAGTAATTATGAAGTTTGTATTTCAAGACTATATGAGGATTTATATTATTTGAGTTTAGTAATGATGAAGTATGTGTGCCAAGGCCCTATGTGGTTGTATATCATTACGGCTAAGTAATGATGAAGTATGTATGCCAAGTCTGTATTGTTGTATATTATTAGGGCAAAGTAGTGATGAAATATGTGTGCCAAGACTCTATGGAGTTGTATGTCATTAGGGCTAATTAATGATAAAATATGTGTGTCAAGCCTGTGTGGTTGTATATCATTAGGGCTAAGTAATGGTGAGGTTTGTGTGCCAAGGCTGTGTGGTTGTATATCATTAGGACTATGTAATGATGAAGCATGTGTGCCAAGGCTTTATGTGGTTGTGTATCATTAGGGCTAAGTAATGGTGACGTATGTGTGCCAAGGCTTTATGTGGCTGTATATCATTAGGTCTGAGTAATCATGAAGTATGCATGCCAAGGCCCTATGTTGTTACATATCATTAGGGCTATGTAATGATGAAGTATGTGCGGCAAAATTGTGTTGTTATATATTACTAGAGCTAAGTAATGATGAAGTATGTGTGACAAGGCTCTATGTGGTTGTATATCTTTACGGCTAATTAATGATGAAACATGTGTGCCAAGGCCCTATGTCGTTGTGTATCATTTGTGCTAAGTAATGATGAAGTATGTGTGCAAAGGCCCAATATGGTTGTATATCATTAGGGATAAGTAAGGATGAAGTATGTTTGCCAAGGCTCTACGTGGTTGTATATCATTAGGTCTAAGTAATGATAAAGTATGTTTGCCATGGCATTATGCGGTTGCATATCATTAGGACTAAATAATGAGACGTATGTGTGCCAAGGCTCTATGTGGTTGTATATCATTAGGGCTAAGTATTGATGAAGCATATATGTCAAGACGATATTTGGTTGTTTATCATTAGGGCTAAGTAATGATGAAGTTTGTGGGCAAAGGCCAAACATGGTTGTATATCATTAGGCTAAGTAAGAATGAAGTATGTATGCCAAGGCTCTATGTGGTTGTATATCATTAGGGATACGTCATAATGATGTATGTGTGCCAATGCTGTGTGGTTGTATATCATTAGGGCTATGTAATGATGAAGTGTGTATGCTAAGGCTATGTGGTTGTATATCATAAGGGCAAAGTAATGGTGAAGTACAGGTGCCAAGGCTGTATGTGGCTGTATATCATTAGGGCTAAGTAATGATGAAGTATGTGGGCAAAGGCCAAACATGGTTGTATATCATTAGGCTACATAAGGTCGAAGTATGTATGCCTAGGCTTTGTGTGGTTGTATATCATTAGGGATAAGTAATAATAAAATGTGTGTGTGTCAGGGCTCTATGTGTCTATATATCATTAAAGCTAAGTAATGAGAAGTATGCGTGCCAAGGCTGTGTGTCATTGTATATCACTAGAGCTAATTAATGATGAAGTATGTGTGCTGAGCCTGTTTGGTTGTATAGAATTAGGGCTAAGTAATGGTGAAGTATGTGTGCCAAATCTGTGTGGTTGTATAGCATTAGGGCTCTGTAATGATAAAGCATGTGTGCCAAGGCTCTATGTGGTTGTATATGATTAGGACTAAGTAATGATGAAGGATGTACTTCAAGACTATATGAGGTTCTATATTATTTGAGCTAATTAATGATGAAGTATGTGTACCAAGCCCCTATGTGGCTGTATATCATTAGGGCTAAGTAATGATGAAGTATGTGTGCCAAGGCCTTATGTGGCTGTATATCATTAGGGCTAAGTAATGATGAAGTATGTATGCCAGGTCTGTGTGGTTGTATATCATTAAGGCTAAGAAATGACAAAGCATGTGTGCCAATGCCTATGCAGTTTTTATCATTAAGGCTAAGTAGTGATGAAGTATGTATGCCAATGTTGTGTGGTTGTATATCATTAAGATGTGTAATGGTGAAGTTTGTTTTCCAGTGCTCTATGTGGTTGTATATTATTAGGGCTAAGTAATGATAAAGTATGTGTGCCAAGGCTCTACACAGTTGTATATCATTAGGGCTAAGTAATGATGAAGTATGTGTGCCAAGGCACTATGCGGTTGTGTATCATTAAGGCTAAGCAATGATGAAGTATGTGTGCCAAGGCTCTATGTGGTTGTATATTAATAAGGCAAAGTAATGAAAAGTATGTGTGCCAAGGCTCTATGCAGTTTTATATAATTAGGGCTTAGTAATGATGAAGTATATGTGCCAAGGCTCTATGTGGCTGTATATTATTAGGGCTAAGTAATGATGAAGTATGTGTGCCAAGGCTCTATGTGGTTGTATATCATTAGACCTAAGTAATGATGAAGTAAGTGTGTCAAGAATATATGTAGTTGTATATCAATAGTGCTAAGTAATGATGAAGTATGTATGCCAAGGCTTTGTGGTGTCATGTCACTAGGATTAAGTAATAATGAAGTATGTGTGCCAAGACTGTGTGGTTGTATAGCAGTAGGGCTAAGTAATGATGAAGCATGTGTGCCAACACTCTATGTGGTTGTATATCATTAGAGGTAAGTAATAATGAAGTGTGTATGCCAAGGCTCTATGTGGCTGTATATTATTAAGGCTAAGTAATGATGAAGTATGTGTCCCAAGACTGCGTGACTGTATATCATGAGGGCTGAGTAATGATGAAGTATTTGTGCCAAGGCTGTATATCATTAGGGCTAAGTAATGATGAAGTATGTGTGTCAAGGCTCTATGTGGTCGTATATCATTAAGGGCTAAGTAATGATGAAGTATGTGTACAAAGGATCTATGTGGTTATATATCATTAGGGCTAAGTAATGATGAAGCATGTGTGCCAAGGCTGTGTGTTTGTCTATCATTAGGGCTAAATAATGATGAACTTTGTGTGTCAAGACTATATGTGGTTGTATATCATTTGTGCTAAGTATTGATGAAGTATGTGCACCAAGGCTCTATGTGGTTGTATATCATTAGGGCTAAGTAATGATGAAGCATGTGTGCCAAGGTTATGTGGTTGTATATCATTCGGGCTATGTAATGAGGAAGCATGTGTGCTAAGACCCTAAGTCGTTGCATATCATTAGGCCTAAGAAATGATGATGTATGTGTGCCAAGGCTATGTGGTTGTATACCATTAGGGCTATGTAATGAGGAAGAATATGTGCCAAGACCCTAAGTGGTTGTATATCATTAGTACTAAGTATTGATGAAGTATGTGTGCCAAAGCACTATGTGGTTGTATATTATTAGGGCTAAGGAATGCTGAAGTATGAGTGCCAAGGCTGATTGTATATCATTAGGACTATGTAATGATGAAGGATGTGTTCAAAGACTATATGTGGTTGTACATCCTTAGGGCTAAATAATCATGAAGTACATTTGCCAAGACTGTGTGGGTACATATCATTAGGGCTAACTAATCATGAAGTATGTTTGTCAAGACTACATGTGGTCGTATATCATTAGCGCTCAGTAATGACAAAGTATGTGTGCCAAAGCTGTGTGGTTGTATATCTTTAAAGCTATGGAATGATGAAGTATATGTGCCACTACTGTGTGATTCTATATAATTAGGGTTAAGTAATGATGAAGTATGTGTGTTAAGACTATATATGGTTGTATATCAGTAGGGCTAAAATATGATGAAGTATGTGTGCCAAGGCTGTGTGATTGTATATCATTAAGGCTAAGTAATGATGAAGTACGTGTATCAAGACTATATGTGGTTGTATATCATTAGCACTAAGTAATGATAAAGTATGTGTGCCAAGCTCCCTTGTGGTTTTATATCATTAGGGCGAAGTAATGATGAAGTATGTATGCCTTGCCTATGTGGTGGTATATTATAAAGGCTAAGTCACGATGAAGTATGTGTGCCAATGCTCTATGTTGTTGTATATCATTAGGGCTATGTAATTATGAAGTATGTATTTCAAGACTATATGAGGATTTATATTATTTGAGTTTAGTAATGATGAAGTATGTGTGCCAAGGCCCTATGTGGTTGTATATCATTACGGCTAAGTAATGATGAAGTGTGTATGCCAAGTCTGTATTGTTGTATATTATTAGGGCAAAGTAGTGATGAAATATGTGTGCCAAGACTCTATGGAGTTGTATGTCATTAGGGCTAATTAATGATAAAATATGTGTGTCAAGCCTGTGTGGTTGTATATCATTAGGGCTAAGTAATGGTGAGGTTTGTGTGCCAAGGCTGTGTGGTTGTATATCATTAGGACTATGTAATGATGAAGCATGTGTGCCAAGGCTTTATGTGGTTGTGTATCATTAGGGCTAAGTAATGGTGACGTATGTGTGCCAAGGCTTTATGTGGCTGTATATCATAAGGTCTGAGTAATGATGAAGTATGTATGCCAAGGCCCTATGTTGTTATATATCATTAGGGCTAAGTAATGATGAAGTATGTGCAGCAAAATTGTGTTGTTATATATTACTAGAGCTAAGTAATGATGAAGTATGTGTGACAAGGCTCTATGTGGTTGTATATCTTTATGGCTAATTAATGATTAAACATGTGCGCCAAGGCCCTATGTCGTTGTGTATCATTTGTGCTAAGTAATGATGAAGTATTTGTGCAAAGGCCCAATATGGTTGTATATCATTAGGGATAAGTAAGGATGAAGTATGTTTGCCAAGGCTCTACGTGGTTGTATATCATTAGGTCTAAGTAATGATAAAGTATGTTTGCCAGGGCTCTATGCAGTTGTATATCATTAGGGCTAAATAATGAGACGTATGTGTGCCAAGGCTCTATGTGGTTGTATATCATTAAGGCTAAGTATTGATGAAGCATATATGTCAAGACAATATGTGGTTGTTTATCATTAGGGCTAAGTAATGATGAAGTATGTGGGCAAAGGCCAAACATGGTTGTATATCATTAGGCTAAGTAAGAATGAAGTATGTATGCCAAGGCTCTATGTGGTTGTATATCATTAGGGATACGTCATAATGATGTATGTGTGCCAAGGCTGTGTGGTTGTATATCATTAGGGCTATGTAATGATGAAGTGTGTATGCTAAGGCTATGTGATTGTATATCATAAGGGCAAAGTAATGGTGAAGTACAGGTGCCAAGGCTGTATGTGGCTGTATATCATTAGGGCTAAGTAATGATGAAGTATGTGGGCAAAGGCCAAACATGGTTGTATATCATTAGGCTACATAAGGTCGAAATATGTATGCCTAGGCTCTGTGCGGTTGTATATCATTAGGGATAAGTAATAATGAAATGTGTGTGTGTCAGGGCTCTATGTGTCTATATATCATTAAAGCTAAGTAATGAAAAGTATGCGTGCCAAGGCTGTGTGTCGTTGTATATCACTAGAGCTAATGAATGATGAAGTATGTGTGCTGAGCCTGTTTGGTTGTATAGAATTAGGGCTAAGTAATGGTGAAGTATGTGTGCCAAATCTGTGTGGTTGTATAGCATTAGGGCTCTGTAATGATAAAGCATGTGTGCCAAGGCTCTATGTGGTTGTATATGATTAGGACTAAGTAATGATGAAGTATGTACTTCAAGACTATTTGAGGTTCTATATTATTTGAGCTAATTAATGATGAAGTATGTGTACCAAGCCCCTATGTGGCTGTATATCATTAGGGCTAAGTAATGATGAAGTATGTATGCCAGGTCTGTGTGGTTGTGTATCATTAACGCTAAGAAATGACAAAGCATGTGTGCCAATGCCTATGCAGTTTTTATCATTAAGGCTAAGTAGTGATGAAGTATGTATGCCAATGTTGTGTGGTTGTATATCATTAAGATGTGTAATGGTGAAGTTTGTTTTCCAGTGCTCTATGCGGTTGTATATTATTAGGGCTAAGTAATGATAAAGTATGTGTGCCAAGGCTCTACATAGTTGTATATCATTAGGGCTAAGTAATGATGAAGTATGTGTGCCAAGGCACTATGCGGTTGTGTATCATTAAGGCTAAGCAATGATGAAGTATGTGTGCCAAGGTTCTATGTGGATGTATATCAATAAGGCAAAGTAATGAAAAAGTATGTGTGCCAAGGCTCTATGCAGTTTTATATCATTAGGGCTTAGTAATGATGAAGTATATGTGCCAAGGCTCTATGTGGCTGTATATCATTAGGGCTAAGTAATGATGAAGTATGTGTGCCAAGGCTCTATGTGGTTGTATATCATTAGACCTAAGTAATGATGAAGTAAGTGTGTCAAGAATATATGTAGTTGTATATCAATACTGCTAAGTAATAATGAAGTATGTATGCCAAGGCTTTGTGGTTTCATGTCATTAGGATTAAGTAATAATGAAGTATTTGTGCCAAGACTGTGTGGTTGTATAGCATTAGGGCTAAGTACTGATGAAGCATGTGTGCCAACACTATATGTGGTTGTATATCATTAGAGGTAAGTAATAATGAAGTGTGTATGCCAAGGCTCTATGTGGCTGTATATTATTAAGGCTAAGTAATGATGAAGTATGTGTCCCAAGACTGCGTGACTGTATATCATGAGGGCTGAGTAATGATGAAGTATTTGTGCCAAGGCTGTATATCATTAGGGCTAAGTAATGATGAAGTATGTGTGTCAAGGCTCTATGTGGTCGTATATCATTAAGGGCTAAGTAATGATAAAGTATGTGTACAAAGGCTCTATGTGGTTATATATCATTAGTGCTAAGTAATGATGAAGCATGTGTGCCAAGGCTGTGTGTTTGTCTATCATTAGGGCTAAATAATGATGAAGTTTGTGTGTCAAGACTATATGTGGTTGTAAATCATTTGTGCTAAGTATTGATGAAGTATGTGCACCAATGCTCTATGTGGTTGTATATCATTAGGGCTAAGTAATGATGAAGCATGTGTGCCAAGGTTATGTGGTTGTATATCATTCGGGCTATGTAATGAGGAGGCATGTGTGCTAAGACCCTAGGTTGTTGCATATCATTAGGCCTAAGAAATGATGATGTATGCGTGCCAAGGCTATGTGGTTGTACACCATTAGGGCTATGTAATGAGGAAGAATATGTGCCAAGACCCTAAGTGGTTGTATATCATTAGTACTAAGTATTGATGAAGTATGTGTGCCAAAGCACTATGTGGTTGTATATTATTAGGGCTAAGGAATGATGAAGTATGAGTGCCAAGGCTGATTGTATATCATTAGGACTAAGTAATGTTGAAGGATGTGTTCAAAGACTATATGTGGTTGTTCATTCTTAGGACTAAATAATCATGAAGTATGTGTGCCAAGGCTGTGTGATTGTATATCATTAAGGCTAAGTAATGATGAAGTACGTGTATCAAGGCTATATGTGGTTGTATATCATTAGCACTGAGTAATGATAAAGTATGTGTGCCAAGCCCCCTTGTGGTTTTATATCATTAGGGCGAAGTAATGATGAAGTATGTATGCCTTGCCTTTGTGGTGGAATATTATAAAGGCTAAGTCACGATGAAGTATGTGTGCCAATGCTCTATGTTGTTGTATATCGTTAGGGCTAAGTAATTATGAAGTATGTATTTCAAGACTATATGAGGATTTATATTATTTGAGTTTAGTAATGATGAAGTATGTGTGCCATGGCCCTATGTGGTTGTATATCATTACGGCTAAGTAATGATGACGTATGTATGCCAAGTCTGTATTGTTGTATATTATTAGGGCAAAGTAGTGATGAAATATGTGTGCCATGACTCTATGGAGTTGTATGTCATTAGTGCTTAGTAATGCTGAAGTATGTGTGCCAAGACTGTGTGGTTGATTATCATTAGGGCTAAGTAATGATTAAGCATGTGTGTCAAGGCTATATGTGGTTATATATCATTAGGGCTTAGTAATAATGAAGTATGTGTGCCAATGATCCATGTGCTTGTATATCATTAGGATTTAGTAACAATGATGTATGTGTGCCAAGGCTCTATTTGCTATTATATCATAAGGGATAAGTAAAGATGTAGTAAGTGTGCCAAGGCTCTATGTGGCTGTATATCATTAGGGCTAAGTAATAATAAAGTATGTGGGCCAAAGCCCAACATGGTTGTATATCATTAGGATAAGTAAGGATGAAGTTTGTGTGCCAGGGCTCTATGTGGTTGTATATCATTAGGTCGAAGTAATTTTGAAGTATTTGTGCCAAGGCACTATGCTGTTATATTTCATTAAGGCTAAGTAATAATGACGTCTGAGTGCCAAGGCTCTATGTGGTTGTATATCACTAAGGCAAAGTTTCATAGTTTCATAGTTTCATAGTTTAGTACTAGGCTATCTGCCCTGGAGCATTTGTAAGCCTAGCCATAGTGATGTGGCTTTCGCCACCCCATGAAATGGTGCAAAAATGCACAAAAATGCACAGAATAGATTTAGAATACTGTGCCTCTGTCTAGTAGTGACACAATGAAGCCCCCCTTATATAATAGAATTAGTTTACTGTGCCCCTGTCTAGCAGTGACACAGATGTGACCCCTGGGGTAAACTTACGATCTCCCATCCACTCATCAAGATTTCTCTTGAAGAGAGTCAGTGAGGGGCTCTGCCTAACATGAACTGGGATCTTGTTCCAAAGCATGGGTAGCCTCTGGGTTATGAATCTATCCCTCCAGCATGTCCTATTCATACTTGTGCCGAGGTTTAAGTCTTTAGCTCTCGTGGTCCTGATGGATTTGGATTTTTTGAGGTGGAGCATTTCCATCAGATCCTGATTGGACATGGCCTTGTACGTCATGCAGAGATCACCTCTGAGCAGGCGGTATGCTACTGAATAGAGCTGGAGTTTCTTTAGTCTGGCAGAATAAGACATATGTTGGAGACCCTTGATCCTCCTGGTGAGGTACTTTTGTGGTCTGTCCAGCTGTTGCAAATGCCGGGTGAGGTACATACCAAATGGGTCATTGTACTCAATCATGGGTCTGATGAGGGAGGAGTATAGGGGTACAATGACATCCTTGGATCTGGATGTGAATCCCTTCATGATGAGGTGTGCAAGGTAGAATGTTTTTCTAACCACTTTGGCAACATGGGTGTCAAATGAGAGGTCGCTGTCGACTTGGGTCCCTAGGTCTCTGATTACTTTTTCCGTACTCAGTGGGTTGCTGTCTATGTGATAATTTGTGGGTACTTTGTTTTTCCCAAAGGGGATGTCTATACATTTTTTGGCATTTAGTTTAAGGCTGTGACTCCGGCACCAGTTGTCCATTTCTGTGAGGTCTTTTTGTAGGATGTATGTGTCTGCTGGTGTATTGACTATGGCGCCTAGTTTGCAGTCATCTGCGAACTTTGTCAGCCACAACCCTCCCATGTTTGCTTTAACATCTGAGAAATAAATGCCGAACAAGAGGGGTCCCAGGACAGATCCCTGTGGGACACCACTTGTGACTGGCTTTGAGTCTGACATTGCTCCAGTGATTTTAACTTCATGGGTTCTGTCCTTCAACCAGTTTGCAACCCATCTAGTGACATAAGGGTTTACGTTTAAGCTGGTGAGCTTATCTATGATGCCTGAGTGGGGTATTGTGTTGAAGGCCTTAGCCAAGTACAGGTTGGCTGTATGGACTGCTTTGCCCTCATCAATGGCTCTAGTGACTGTTTCAAAAAAGTCAACCAGGTTCAAAAGGCAGGATCTGCCCTTTACAAAGCCAAACTGGGTGGGGTCAAGTGTCTGTAGGTCCCCTATGTCTCTGTTTATGAGTTCCATAATGATTCTTTCCATAGCTTTGCAGACCAGGCTGGTTAAGCTTATGGGTAGTTCCCAGGGTCTGTAGCGGTACCCCCTTTGTGGAGTGGGACCACTGTTGCTGTACGCCAGTGTTCAGGTACATATCCTGTAGTAAGGCTAAGGTTAAATAGCATTTTTATGTGCAGGTTTAGCTCCTCTTGGAGTTCATGTAGCATGCAACCCGGGATACTGTCAGGTCCCATTGATGCTGTGTTTTTAGCTTTGTTGAGGGTGGTTCTCACTTGGACATCTGAGATGACAGGGAGATTACATTCAGCTGGGATAAGTATTTCTTCTTTTGGGGGTGAGGGAGGGGAGAAATTTGCACTGAACCTGTCAGCCAGAATGTTGGCAATATCTGTGGGTTCAGTGTATTTTTTATTGTTGTGAACTAACTCTGAGCATATCTGAGGGTTTCCACCCAGGTTTCTAACATAGCTGAAGAAAGCTTTGTGGTTATCTTTAGTGTCCTTAGCGATTTTTCTCTCAAAGTTGGCCTTGGATGTTTTTATGAGAGAACGTAGTTTTCTGCTAATGTTGATCAGAGATGTCTTCCCTTTATGGGATTTTGCTCTGTCGTGCAGTAGCTTCCTTCTTTTGTTATACAATTTGTTAATGGATGAAGTAAGGATGAAGTATGTGTGCCAAGGATGAAGTATGTGTGCCAAGGCTCTATGTGGCTGTATATCATTAGGGCTAAGTAATGATGAATTGTGTGTACCAAGGCTCTATCCAGGTTTATAGCATTAGGGCTTAGTAATGGTGAAGTGTGTGTGGCAAGGCTCTATATGGCTGTATATCATTAGGGCTAAGTAATAATGAAGTATGTGTGTCAGGAATATATGTGGTTGTATATCAATAGAGCTAAGTAATGATGAAGTATGTATGCCAAGGCTATATGGTTGCATGTCATTAGGGCTATGTAATGATGAAGTATGTGTGCCAAGGCTGTGTGGTTGTATAGCATTAGGGCTAATTAATGACGAAGCATGTGTGCCAAGGTCCTATGTGGTAATATATCATTAGGTCTAAGTAATGATGAAATATGTGCACCAAAATTGGTGTTGTTGTATATCATTAGAGCTAAGTAATGATGAAGTATGTTTGCCAAGGCTGTGTAGCTGTATATCATAAGGGCTAAGTAATGGTGAAGTATGTGTGCCAAGGCTGTATGTTCCTGTATATCATTAGGGCTAAGTAATGATAAAGTATATGGGCAAAGGCCAAACGTGGTTGTATATCATTAGGCTAAGTAAGGATGAAGTATATATGCCAAGGCTCTATGTGGTTGTATATCATTAGGGCTAAGTAATGACAAGTATGTGTGCCAAGGCTCTATGTGGTTGTATATCATTAGGGCTAATTAATGATAAAATATGTGTGTCAAGCCTGTGTGATTGTATATCATTAGGGCTAAGTAATGGTGAGGTTTGTGTGCCAATGCTGTGTGGTTGTATATCATTAGGACTATGTAATGATGAAGCATGTGTGCCAAGGCTTTATGTGGTTGTGTATCATTAGGGCAAAGTAATGGTGATGTATGTGTGCCAAGGCTTTATGTGGCTATATATCATTAGGTCTGAGTAATGATGAAGTATGTATGCCAAGGCCCTATGTTGTTATATATCTTTACGGCTAATTAATGATGAAACATGTGTGCCAAGGCCCTATGTTGTTGTGTATCATTTGTGCTAAGTAATGATGAAGTATGTGTGCAAAGGCCCAATATGGTTGTATATCATTAGGGATATGTAAGGATGAAGTATGTTTGCCAAGGCTCTACGTGGTTGTATATCATTAGGTCTAAGTAATGATAAAGTATGTGTGCCAGGGCTCTATGCGGTGGTATATCATTAGGGCTAAATAATGAGAAGTATGTGTGCCAAGGCTCTATGTGGTTGTATATTATTAGGGCTAAGTATTGATGAAGCATATATGTCAAGACGATATGTGATTGTTTATCATACGGGCTAAGTAATGATGAAGTATGTGGGCAAAGGCCAAACATGGTTGTATATCATTAGGCTAAGTAAGAATGAAGTATGTATGCCAAGGCTCTATGTGGTTGTATATCATTAGGGATACGTCATAATGATGTATGTGTGCCGAGGCTGTGTGGTTGTATATCATTAGGGCTATGTAATGATGAAGTGTGTATGCTAAGGCTATGTGGTTGTATATCATAAGGGCAAAGTAATGGTGAAGTACAGGTGCCAAGGCTGTATGTGGCTGTATATCATTAGGGCTAAGTAATGATGAAGTATGTGGGCAAAGGCCAAACATGGTTGTATATCATTAGGCTACATAAGGTCGAAGTATGTATGCCTAGGCTCTGTGCGGTTGTATATCATTAGGGATAAGTAATAATGAAATGTGTGTGTGTCAGGGCTCTATGTGTCTATATATCATTAAAGCTAAGTAATGAGAAGTATGCGTGCCAAGGCTCTGTGTCGTTGTATATCACTAGAGCTAATGAATGATGAAGTATGTGTGCTGAGCCTGTTTGGTTGTATAGCATTAGGGCTAAGTAATTGTGAAGTATGTGTGCCAAATCTGTGTGGTTGTATAGCATTAGGGCTCTGTAATGATAAAGCATGTGTGCCAAGGCTCTATGTGGTTGTATATGATTAGGACTAAGTAATGATGAAGTATGTACTTCAAGACTATATGGGGTTTATTGGTATTTGATTTAAGTAATGATGAAGTATGTCTGCCAAGGCCTTAAGTGGTTGTAAATCATTAGGGCTAAGTAATGATGAAGTCTGTATGCCAGGTCTTTGTGCTTGTATGTCATTAGGGCAAAGTAATGATGAAACATCTGTGCCAGTGCCTTTGCAGTTTTTACCATTAGCGCTAAGTAGTGATGAAGTATGAATGCCAATGCTGTGTGGTTGTATATCATTAGGACGTGTAATGGTGAAGTATGTTTTCCAGTACTCTATGTAGTTGTATATCATTAGGGCTAAGTAATGATAAAGTATGTGTGCCCATGCTCTCTGTGGTTGTATATCATTAGGGCTAAGTAATGATGAAGTATGTGTGCCAAGGGATTATGCTATTGTATTACATTAGGCCTAAGCAATGATGAAGTATGTGTGCCAAGGCACTATGCAGTTGTATATCATTAAAGCAAAGTAATGAAGAAGTATGTGTGCCAAGGCTCTATGTGGTTATATATCATTAGGGCTAAGTTCATAGGTTCATAGGTAGGTACTAGGCTATTGGCCCTGGGGCCTATACAATCCCAGCCAAAAAAGTACCCTGGCTTTTGCCACTCAAGAAAATTATTTTCCTGTGCCTCTGTCAAGCAGAGCCACAGAGGTGATCCCTGGGGTGAATTTCCTATTTCCCATCCAGTCATCAAGATTTTTCTTGAGGAGTGCTAATGAGGAGCTTTGTTCGGTAAAGATAAGTAGTTTATTCCAGAGTATGGGAAGTCTCTGGGACAGGAATCTATCCCTCCAGCATGTTCTGTTTATTGTGGTGACAAGGTTTAGGCCCTAGAGAGTGTAGCTCACAGGGATTGGGGTTTCTTTAAGTGGAGCATGTCCAACAGTTTTGGGTTTGACATAGCTTTGTATGTTAGGCAGAGATCACCTCTGAGTAGGCGGTATGCAACGGAGTAAGCTGGAGTTTTTTGAGACATGCAGGGGTGCTCTCTGGAGTCTTGAATCAGTCACTGCACAGAGATCAATGTTCTCCATTTTAAGGACTGCATCGAGTGAGTGCATTTTGAGATTTAGACTTCTAGCATTGAGTAGCATCACCCTCAGTTTTTGCTTGCCTGTTCCTGTTACAGTGGTGAATTTGTCATTAGAACCTTGCCTAAAAAAGGCACTACAGGAATGGCAAGAACCTTAGCCAGTATCCAGAATCCCAGGGATGGCAGGTGCAGGCCATCTCTGGCAAAGCATCGTGGTCTGTCAACTATGTTATCCCAGACAGACAGATACTGGATCCCTTTAGAATGGCACCAGAAGCTTAACTAATTGCTGGTCAATCATTTTGTCCTTGTACTGCGGCATCATTCTGGGTGATGGCAGAATGCTACTCAGGGCTAGGGACATACCTGCCTGGGCTACAAGATCAGAGAGCTCTTCCATGTCTCTTTTCATGTAGTCCAGGGAGGTACGTCTCAGGTCGTTCACACCAACATGGACAATGACAGAGTCATATTTGTACTTGTTGTGGAGAGACCTGAGTGCATGGGTTATGTGGCAGATCTTGGCACCCGACAGGCAGCTGACAGTAACCTTCTCCTTGTTTAGCCTGGTGAGTGGGACATCAGTGTTCCTGACTATAGAGTTATCTATGACTAGTGTGTTCGGTATGTTGTTTTGCCTTATTGACTGTGGTTGAGTGGCACACTGAGTCTGCGGGCTATGTGTCATTTGGGTTGTGTTGGGGGATGGAGGTTGCTTGTTTTTCTGCTTTGGAGGTCTCTGTTGCTTAGACAGATTATTATTGAGAGCCTCCGCAAATGTTTTTGTGTTACTATGTGTGGATTTTGGTGGTGTAGATTTAGTGAGACTATGTGATGAGTGTGGTGTGGTGCAAGTGTTTACCTTCTTCTCTTGACTGTCATGTTCAGTCTTGATTGGAGAGAGCTTTAACTCCAGTTTGGCTAGAGAAGTGCATCTCTCACAGGTTGTACTGTTGGGTGGTAGGAGGAGAGGGTTGTCCGTGTACATGAGGCAATTTCTACATTGTGCCAAGATGCCCAGATTCATCAGATAGACAGGATAGAACACTGGGAGTTGACCCTTGGACATGCCTGAATAAAAAACTATTTTCTTCTAGATAACTGAGGAAAGTGAGTACAAGATATGTTTTTCTCTAAGCAAGTGAGGAAAGTAAGTACCAAAACTGTTTTCCTCTCTTGAGTCCTGTAGTAATTAGTAGGTTATTTAGTGCTTACAAGTTCTGAACAAGTGCTGATCACGAATAAGCAAATTCAAGTGCTAAAACTAAGAATCTGTATCTGGACTAAACTAGTTACAGGAAAGGGGGGAGACAAGTGCAAATGCGGGCTTTTAAATCAGAAAGTTGAGAGAGATGGAAAAACTGCCCAAACGGCAAATAACTATGATTTCTGGGCCAGAACCACTCCTTATGTGGTAGATAGGTTACCTAGTGCTTACCACTCCCACTGATAAGCTAGAAGGCTTCCCTCCAACACAGAAAGCTTGGGGGGGGGCTCAGAAGCTTACATACAATACTGGATACAGCAAATCTGAATATGGACTAGACTAGTTACAGGAATATATATATATATATATATATATATATATATATATATATATATACAGAAAAGTAGCCAAAACAGCAGTAAAAACAATTCAAATGCAGTGCAAGCTAGCACACTTGAGTATGTAGCAATGTTAGACCAAACAGTTTAAAAAATGCAATTAAATTAAGCTAGAAGGCTTCCCTCCAACACAGAAAGCTTGGGGGGTGGGCTCAGAAGCTTACATACAGTCCTGGATACAGCAATTCTGAATATGGACTACACTAGTTACAGGAAAGGTATATATATATATATATATATATATATATATATATATATATATATATATATATATATATATATATATATATATATATATATATATATATTTATATACAGAAAAGTAGCCAAAACAGCATTAAAAACAATTCAAATGCAGTGCAAGCTAGCACACTTGAGTATGTAGCAATGTTAGACCAAACAGTTTAAAAAATGCAATTAAATTAAAAATAACTAAAAACAAGTGCAGAAGGAAACTACTAGGTAGAATGAGGTAAAGAGATGGGACTGGGGGGATTCTCCCAGATCAAATCTACAGTGGGGGCGGGCAACTGCAAAAGCCTCCAAATTTAAACAAGACAGGACTAGGGTGGGTATGGGAAAACCAACACTTTCAGCAGAGATCTGAAAAACTATGCAGTGAAGCAAAAATAACAGTGCACAACTCAGAAGTCAGCCAGCAATGATATAAAATTAGTCAAACAACAATTACCAGTACACAACTCTGAAGTGCCAGAAAAATATACTCAGCTCTGTATATCTCCAGATAGTTTGAAGAGCACTCTGTCAGGACACAGGAAGGCTCCAGCAATGATATGCAGGCTGTTACTAAGAAGGTTTAATTGTATGCAAGTGATCCTTAAAATAGTCAGCTAACACACAGGATGTAAAACCAGTTATACCAACTTAAGACACAGAGAACTAGGGGGAGGGGGGAAAAACACCTTCAGCAGAGATCTGAAAAACAATACAGACTATATGTGGTTGTATATCATTAGCTCTAAGTAATGATGAAGTACATGTGCCAAGGTTATGTGGTTGTATATCATTAAGGCTATGTAATGAGAAAGTATGTGTACCAAGACTCTATGTGGTTGTATACCATTAGGGCCAAGTAATGATGAAGTACATGTGCCAAGGTTATGTGGTTGTATATCATTAGGGCTATGTCATGAGAAAGCATGTGTGCCAAGACCTTAAGTGGTTGTATATCATTAGGCCTAAGTAATGATGAAGTATGTGTGCCAAGGCTATGTGGTTGTATATCATTAGGGCTATGTAATGAGGAAGCATGTGTGCTAAGACCCTAAGTGGTTGTATATCATTAGGCTTAAGTAATGATGAGCTATGTGTGCCAAGGCTCTATGTGGCTGTATATTATTAATACTAACTAATGAAGAAATTTGTGTATCAAGGCTCTATGTGGTTGCATATCATTAGTACTAAGTATTGATGAAGTATGTGTGCCAAGGCTCTATGTGGTTGTACATTATTAGGGCTAAGGAATGATGATGTATGTGTGTCAAAGCTGTGTGATTGTATATCATTAGGGGTAAGTAATGATGAAGTATATGTGCCAAGACTGTTTGGTTGTATATCATTAGGGCTAAGTAATGATGAAGTATGTGTGTCAAGACTTTATGTGGTTGTATGTCATTAGCCCTAAGTAATGACAAAGTATGTGTGCCAAGGCTGAGTGGTTGTATATCATTAGGGCTATGGAATGATGAAGTATGTGTGCCAAGACTGTGTGATTGTATATAATTAGAGTTAAGTAATGATGTAATATTTGTGTCAAGATTATATATGGTTGTATATTATTATGGCTAAGTTATGATGAAGTATGTATGCCAAGGCTGTGTGGTTGTATATCATTATGGCTAAGTAATGGTGAAATATGTGTGTCAAGACTATATGTGGTTATATATCATTAGCGTTAAGGAATAATAAAGTATGTGTGCCATGGCCCTATGTGGTTATATATCATTAGGGCTAAGTAGTGATGAAGTATGTATACCAAGGCTGTGTGGTTGTATATCATTAGAGCTAAGTAATGAAGTATATGTGCCAAGGTTCCATGTGGTTGTATATCATTACGGATAAGTAATGATGAAATATGTGTGTCAAGGCTCTATGCGGTTGTATATCATTAAGGGCTAAGTAATGATGAAGAATGAGTGCCACACCTGTGTGTTTGTATATCATTAGGGCTAAATAACGATGAAGTTTGATTGTCAAGAATATATGTGGTTGTATAGCGGTAGTGCTAAGTAATGAGAAGTATGTGTACCAAGGCTCTATGTGGCTCTTTATCATTAGGGCTATGTATTGATGAAGCATATGTGACAATGTGATATGTGGTTGTATATCATTAGGGCTAAGTAATGATGAAGTAGTGTGCTAAGGCTCTTTGTGGTTGTATATAATTAGGGCTCTGTAATGATGAAGTATGTGTGCCAAGGCTGCTTGGTTGTATATCATTAAGGCAAAGTAATAGAGTATATGTGCCAAAGGCTCCACATGGTTGTATATCATTACTGCTAAGTAATGATGGTATCAAGGCTCTATGTGGTAGTATATTGTTAAGGGATAAGTAATGATGAAGTATGTGTGCCAAGGCTGTGGGGTTGTATATCATTAGGGTAAAGTAATGATGGTGTGTGTGCCAAGGCTCTATGTGGCTGTATATAATTACTTCTAACTAATGATGAAATATGTGTAGCAAGCCTCTATGTGGTTATATACCATTAGTACTATGTATTGATGAAGTATGTGTGCCAAGGCTCTATGTGGTCATATATTATTAGAGCTAAGGAATGAAGTATGTGTGCCAAGGCTGTGTGGTTGCATATCATTAGTGCTATGGAATGATGAAGTATGTGTGCCAGGACTGTGTGATTGTATATAATTAGGGTTAAGTAATAATGTAGTATGTGTGTCAAGACTATTTCTGGTTGTATATCATTAGGGCTACTTCACGATGAAGTATGAGTGCCAATGCTCTATGTGGTTGTATATCATTAGGGCTAAGTACTTATGAAGTATGTATTTCATGACTATATGAGGATCTATATTATTTGACTTAAGTAATGATGAAGTATGTGCGCCAAGGCCCTATGTGGTTGTATATCATTATGGCTAAGTAATGATGAAGTATGTATGCCAAATCTGTGTTGTTGTATATCATTAGGGCTAAGTAATGATGAACTATGTGTGGTAAGGCTGTGTGGTTGTATATCATTAGGGCTAAGTCATGATGAAGTATGTGTGCCACAACTCTACGGAGTTGTATGTCATTAGGGCTTAGTAATGATGAAGTATGTGCACCAAGACTGTATGGTTGATTATCATTAGGGCTAAGTAATGATGAAGTATGTGTGCCAAGGCTGTGTGGTTGTCTATCATTAGGGCTAAGTAATGATGAAGATTGTTTGTCAAGACTATATGTGGTTGTATATCATTAAAGCTTAGTAATAATAAAGTATGTCTGCCAAGGCTCTATGTGTTTCAAAATCATTAAGGCTAAATAATGATGAAGTATGTATGCCAAGTCTGTATTGTTGTATATTATTAGGGCAAAGTAATGATGAAGCATGTGTGCCAAGCCTGTGTGGTTATATATCATTAGGGCTAAGTTAAGGTGAAATATGTGTGCCAAGGCTCTATGTGGCTGTGTATCATTAGAGCTAAGTATTGATGAAGTATGTGTGAAAAGACTGTGTGGCTGTATATCATTAGGGCTAAGTAAAGAAAATGTATGTGTGCCAAGGCTCTATCTGGCTGTATATCATTAGGGCTAAGTAATGATGAAATATGTGTTTGAAAGCTGGGTGGTTGTATAGCATTAGGGCTAAGTAATGATGAAATATGTATGCCAAGGCTGTGTGGTTGTATATCCTAAGGGCTAAGTAATGATGAAGTATGTGTACCAAGTCTGTGTGGTTGTATAGCATTAAAGCTATGTAATGATGAAGCATGTGTGCCACGGCCCTATGTGGTAATATGTCATTAGGGCTAAGTAATGATGAAGTATGTTCATAGGTTCATAGATTAGTTCTAAGCTAACTGCTCTTGTGAGCCATTTTAAGCCTATTCAATTATCCCTTGTGAGACTCAAACCCTGCACCTTGTGATTGTAAGGCAAACACCTTAACCATTAACAAAGTGATATAACCAAGCACGGAGGAGAGAACACAGCTAGGATACCTTAACCATTAAGCCACCCTCCCAACCCTGTGCGCCAAAATTGTCTAGTTATATATCATTAGATCATTAGAGCTAAGTAATAATGAAGTATCTGTGCCAAGGCTCTATGTGGTTGTGTATCATTAGGGCTAAGTAATTGTGAAGCATGTTTGCAAAGGCCCAATGTGGTTATATTTCATTACGGCTAAGTAATGATGTAGTATGTATGCCAAGGCTGTGTGATTGTAAATCATTAGGGCTAGATAATGGTGAAGTATGTGTGCCAAGGTTCTATTTGGCTGTATACCATTAGGGCTAATTAATGATGAAGTATGTGTGCAAAGGCCCATTATGGTTGTATATCATTAGAGCTAAGTCATGATGAAGTATGTGTCAAGGCTCTATGTGGTTGTATATCATTAGGACTAAGTAATGATGAAGTATGTGTGCCAAGGCTGTGTGGTTGTATATCATTAGGGCTATGTAATAAGGAAGCATGTACGCCAAGACCATAAGTGGTTGTATATCAATAGACCTAAGTAATGATGAAGCATGTGTGCCAAGACTGTGTTGTTGTATATCATTAGGGCAAAGTAATGATGAAGTATGTGTGCCAAGGCTCTATGTGGCTGTATATAATTACGGCTAACTAATGATCAAGTATGTGTACCAAGGCTCTATGTGGTTGTATATCATTGGGGCTAAGTAATGCTGAAGCATGTGTGCCAAGTCCCTAAGTTGTTGTATATCATTAGGGAAAAGTAATGATGAAGTATGTGTGCCAAGGCTGTATGTGGCTGTATATCATTAGGGCTAAGTAACGTTAACTTATGTTTGCCAAAGCTCTATGTGGTTGTATATCATTAGGGCTAAGTAATGATGAAGTATATACTTCAAGACTATATGAGGTTCTATATTATTTGAGCTAATTAATGATGAAGTATGTGTACCAAGCCCATATGTGGCTGTATATCATTAGGGCTAAGTAATAATGAAGTATGTGTGCCAAGTTCTTATGTGGCTGTATATCATTAGGGCTAAGTAATGATGAAGTATGTATGCCAGGTCTGTGTGGTTGTATATCATTAAGGCTAAGTAATGACAAAGCATGTGTGCCAATGCCTATGCAGTTTTTATCATTAAGGCAAAGTAGTGATGAAGTATGTATGCCAATGCTGTCTGGTTGTATATCATTAAGATGTGTAATGGTGAAGTTTGTTTTCCAGTGCTCTATGCGGTTGTATATTATAAGGGCTAAGTAATGATAAAGTATGTGTGCTAAGGCTCTACATAGTTGTATATCATTAGGGCTAAGTAATGATGAAGTATGTGTGCCAAGGCACTATGCGGTTGTGTATCATTAAGGCTAAGCAATGATGAAGTATGTGTACAAAGGCTCTATGTGGTTATATATCATTAGGGCTAAGTAATGATGAAGCATGTGCCAAGGCTGTGTTTGTCTATCATTAGGGCTAAATAATGATGAAGTTTGTGTGTCAAGACTATATGTGGTTGTATATCATTTGTGCTAAGTATTGATGAAGTATGTGCACCAAGGCTCTATGTGGTTGTATATCATTAGGGCTAAGTAATGATGAAGCATGTGTGCCAAGGTTATGTGGTTGTATATCATTCGGGCTATGTAATGAGGAAGCATGTGTGCTAAGACCCTAAGTCGTTGCATATCATTAGGCCTAAGAAATGATGATGTATGTGTGCCAAGGCTATGTGGTTGTATATCATTAGGGCTATGTAATGAGGAAGAATATGTGCCAAGACCCTAAGTGGTTGTATATCATTAGTACTAAGATTTGATGAAGTATGTGTGCCAAAGCACTATGTGGTTGTATATTATTAGGGCTAAGGAATGATGAAGTATGAGTGCCAAGGCTGATTGTATATCATTAGGACTAAGTAATGATGAAGGATGTGTTCAAAGACTATATGTGGTTGTACATCATTAGGGCTAAATAATCATGAAGTATGTTTGCCAAGACTGTGTGGGTGCATATTATTAGGGATAACTAATCATGAAGTATGTTTGTCAAGACTACATGCGGTCGTATATCATTAGCTCAATAATGACAAAGTATGTGTGCCAAAGCTGTGTGGTTGTATATCATTAAAGCTATGGAATGATGAAGTATATGTGCCACTACTGTGTGATTCTATATAATTAGGGTTAAGTAATGATGAAGTATGTGTGTTAAGACTATATATGGTTGTATATCATTAGGGCTAAGTTATGATGAAGTATGTGTGCCAAGGCTGTGTGATTGTATATCATTAAGGCTAAGTAATGATGAAGTACGTATCAAGACTATATGTGGTTGTATATCATTAGCACTAAGTAATGATGAAGTATGTGTGCCAAGCCCCCTTGTGGTTTTATATCATTAGGGCGAAGTAATGATGAAGTATGTATGCCTTGCCTATGTGGTGGTATATTATAAAGGCTAAGTCATGATGAAGTATGTGTGCCAATGCTCTATGTTGTTGTATATCATTAGGGCTAAGTAATTATGAAGTATGTATTTCAAGACTATATGAGGATTTATATTATTTGAATTTAGTAATGATGAAGTATGTGTGCCAAGGCCCTATGTGGTTGTATATCATTACAGCTAAGTAATGATGAATTATGTATGCCAAGTCTGTATTGTTGTATATTATTAGGGCAAAGTAGTGATGAAATATGTGTGCCATGACTCTATGGAGTTGTATGTCATAAGTGCTTAGTAATGCTGAAGTATGTGTGCCAAGACTGTGTGGTTGATTATCATTAGGGCTAAGTAATGATGAAGCATGTGTGTTAAGGCTATATGTGGTTATATATCATTAGGGCTTAGTAATAATGAAGTATGTGTGCCAATGATCCATGTGCTTGTATATCATTAGGATTTAGTAACAATGATGTATGTGTGCCAATGCTCTACTTGCTAGTATAACTTTAATGATAAGTAAATATGAAGTAAGTGTGCCAAGGCTCTATGTGGCTGTATATCATTAGGACTAAGTAATGATTAAGTATGTGGGCCAAGGCTAAACATTGCTGTATATCATTAGGGTAAGTAAGGATGAAGTATGTGTGCCAAGGTCCTATGTGCTTGTATATCATTAGGGATAAGTAATGATAAAGTATGTGTGCCAGGGCTCTATGTGGTTGTATATTATTAGGGTTAAGTAATGAAAAGTATATGTGCCTAGGCTCTATGAGATTTTATATCATTAGGGCTAAGTAATGATGAAGTATGTGTGCCACAACTGTGTGGTTCTATATCATTTGGGCTATGTAATGATGAAGTATGTGTGCAGATACCCAACATGGTTGTGTAGCATTAGGGTTATGTAAGGATAAAGTATGTTTCCCAAGGCTTTACATGGTTGTATATCATTAGGGCTTTGTAATGATGACGTATGCATGCCAAGACTGTATGTGGTTGTATATCATTAGGGATATGTAATGATGAAGCATGTGTGCCAAGGCTCTATGTGGTTGCACATCATTAGGGCTATTTAATGATGAAGTATGTGTGCCAAGCCTGTGTCGTTATATATCATTAGGGCTAAGTTAAGGTGAAATATGTGTGCCAAGGCTCTATGTGGCTTTGTATCATTAGAGCTAAGTATTGATGAAGTATGTGTGAAAAGACTGTGTGGCTGTATATCATTAGGGCTAAGTAAAGAAAATGTATGTGTGCCAAGGCTCTATCTGGCTGTATATCATTAGGGCTAAGTAATGATGAAATATGTGTTTGAAAGCTGGGTGGTTGTATAGCATTAGGGCTAAGTAATGATGAAATATGTATGCCAAGGCTGTGTGGTTGTATATCCTAAGGGCTAAATAATGATGAAGTATGTGTACCAAGTCTGTGTGGTTGTATTGCATTAAAGCTATGTAATGATGAAGCATGTGTGCCAAGGCCCTATGTGGTAATATGTCATTAGGGCTAAGTAATGATGAAGTATGTTCATAGGTTCATAGATTAGTTCTAAGCTAACTGCTCTTGTGAGCCATTTTAAGCCTATTCAATTATCCCTTGTGAGACTCAAACCCTGCACCTTGTGATTGTAAGGCAAACACCTTAACCATTAAGCCACCCTCCCAACCCTGTGCGCCAAAATTGTCTAGTTATATATCATTAGAGCTAAGTAATAATGAAGTATCTGTGCCAAGGCTCTATGTGGTTGTATATCATTAGGGCTAAGTAATTGTGAAGCATGTTTGCAAAGGCCCAATGTGGTTATATTTCATTACGGCTAAGTAATGATGTAGTATGTATGCCAAGGCTGTGTGATTGTAAATCATTAGGGCTAGATAATGGTGAAGTATGTGTGCCAAGGTTCTATTTGGCTGTATACCATTAGGGCTAATTAATGATGAAGTATGTGTGCAAAGGCCCATTATGGTTGTATATCATTAGAGCTAAGTCATGATGAAGTATGTGTGTCAAGGCTCTATGTGGTTGTATATCATTAGGACTAAGTAATGATGAAGTATGTGTGCCAAGGCTGTGTGGTTGTATATCATTAGGGCTATGTAATGAGGAAGCATGTACGCCAAGACCACAAGTGGTTGTATATCAATAGACCTAAGTAATGATGAAGTATGTGTGCCAAGACTGTGTTGTTGTATATCATTAGGGCAAAGTAATGATGAAGTATGTGTGCCAAGGCTCTATGTGGCTGTATATAATTATGGCTAACTAATGATCAAGTATGTGTACCAAGGCTCTATGTGGTTGTATATCATTGGGGCTAAGTAATGCTGAAGCATGTGCCAAGTCCCTAAGTTGTTGTATATCATTAGGGAAAAGTAATGATGAAGTATGTGTGCCAAGGCTGTATGTGTCTGTATATCATTAGGGCTAAGTAACGTTGACTTATGTTTGCCAAAGCTCTATGTGGTTGTATATCATTAGGGCTAAGTAATGATGAAGTATGTACTTCAAGACTATATGAGGTTCTATATTATTTGAGCTAATTAATGATGAAGTATGTGTACCAAGCCCATATGGCTGTATATCATTAGCTAAGCAGTAATGATGAAGTATGTGTGCCAAGGTCTTATGTGGCTGTATATCATTAGGGCTAAGTAATGATGAAGTATGTATGCCAGGTCTGTGTGGTTGTATATCATTAAGGCTAAGTAATGACAAAGCATGTGTGCCAATGCCTATGCAGTTTTTATCATTAAGGCAAAGTAGTGATGAAGTATGTATGCCAATGCTGTGTGGTTGTATATCTTTAAGATGTGTAATGGTGAAGTTTGTTTTCCAGTGCTCTATGCGGTTG
This sequence comes from Protopterus annectens, assembly GCF_019279795.1. Classification (NCBI taxonomy): domain Eukaryota; kingdom Metazoa; phylum Chordata; order Ceratodontiformes; family Protopteridae; genus Protopterus; species Protopterus annectens. The sequence goes on from NC_056725.1 coordinate 1,466,808,335, forward strand.
TATATTATAAGGGCTAAGTAATGATAAAGTATGTGTGCTAAGGCTCTACATAGTTGTATATCATTAGGGCTAAGTAATGATGAAGTATGTGTGCCAAGGCACTATGCGGTTGTGTATCATTAAGGCTAAGCAATGATGAAGTATGTGTACAAAGGCTCTATGTGGTTATATATCATTAGGGCTAAGTAATGATGAAGCATGTGTGCCAAGGCTGTGTGTTTGTCTATCATTAGGGCTAAATAATGATGAAGTTTGTGTGTCAAGACTATATGTGGTTGTATATCATTTGTGCTAAGTATTGATGAAGTATGTGCACCAAGGCTCTATGTGGTTGTATATCATTAGGGCTAAGTAATGATGAAGCATGTGTGCCAAGGTTATGTGGTTGTATATCATTCGGCTATGTAATGAGGAAGCATGTGTGCTCCTAAGTCGTTGCATATCATTAGGCCTAAGAAATGATGATGTATGTGTGCCAAGGCTATGTGGTTGTATATCATTAGGGCTATGTAATGAGGAAGAATATGTGCCAAGACCCTAAGTGGTTGTATATCATTAGTACTAAGATTTGATGAAGTATGTGTGCCAAAGCACTATGTGGTTGTATATTATTAGGGCTAAGGAATGATGAAGTATGAGTGCCAAGGCTGATTGTATATCATTAGGACTAAGTAATGATGAAGGATGTGTTCAAAGACTATATGTGGTTGTACATCATTAGGGCTAAATAATCATGAAGTATGTTTGCCAAGACTGTGTGGGTGCATATTATTAGGGATAACTAATCATGAAGTATGTTTGTCAAGACTACATGCGGTCGTATATCATTAGCGCTCAATAATGACAAAGTATGTGTGCCAAAGCTGTGTGGTTGTATATCATTAAAGCTATGGAATGATGAAGTATATGTGCCACTACTGTGTGATTCTATATAATTAGGGTTAAGTAATGATGAAGTATGTGTGTTAAGACTATATATGGTTGTATATCATTAGGGCTAAGTTATGATGAAGTATGTGTGCCAAGGCTGTGTGATTGTATATCATTAAGGCTAAGTAATGATGAAGTACGTGTATCAAGACTATATGTGGTTGTATATCATTAGCACTAAGTAATGATGAAGTATGTGTGCCAAGCCCCCTTGTGGTTTTATATCATTAGGGCGAAGTAATGATGAAGTATGTATGCCTTGCCTATGTGGTGGTATATTATAAAGGCTAAGTCACGATGAAGTATGTGTGCCAATGCTCTATGTTGTTGTATATCATTAGGGCTAAGTAATTATGAAGTATGTATTTCAAGACTATATGAGGATTTATATTATTTGAGTTTAGTAATGATGAAGTATGTGTGCCAAGGCCCTATGTGGTTGTATATCATTACAGCTAAGTAATGATGAATTATGTATGCCAAGTCTGTATTGTTGTATATTATTAGGGCAAAGTAGTGATGAAATATGTGTGCCATGACTCTATGGAGGTGTATGTCATAAGTGCTTAGTAATGCTGAAGTATGTGTGCCAAGACTGTGTGGTTGATTATCATTAGGGCTAAGTAATGATGAAGCATGTGTGTTAAGGCTATATGTGGTTATATATCATTAGGGCTTAGTAATAATGAAGTATGTGTGCCAATGATCCATGTGCTTGTATATCATTAGGATTTAGTAACAATGATGTATGTGTGCCAATGCTCTACTTGCTAGTATAACTTTAATGATAAGTAAATATGAAGTAAGTGTGCCAAGGCTCTATGTGGCTGTATATCATTAGGACTAAGTAATGATTAAGTATGTGGGCCAAGGCTAAACATTGCTGTATATCATTAGGGTAAGTAAGGATGAAGTATGTGTGCCAAGGTCCTATGTGCTTGTATATCATTAGGGATAAGTAATGATAAAGTATGTGTGCCAGGGCTCTATGTGGTTGTATATTATTAGGGTTAAGTAATGAAAAGTATATGTGCCTAGGCTCTATGAGATTTTATATCATTAGGGCTAAGTAATGATGAAGTATGTGTGCCACAACTGTGTTGTTCTATATCATTTGGGCTATGTAATGATGAAGTATGTGTGCAGATACCCAACATGGTTGTGTAGCATTAGGGTTATGTAAGGATAAAGTATGTTTCCCAAGGCTTTACATGGTTGTATATCATTAGGGCTTTGTAATGATGACGATGCATGCCAAGACTGTATGTGGTTGTATATCATTAGGGATATGTAATGATGAAGCATGTGTGCCAAGGCTCTATGTGGTTGCACATCATTAGGGCTATTTAATGATGAAGTATGTGTGCCAAGCCTGTGTCGTTATATATCATTAGGGCTAAGTTAAGGTGAAATATGTGTGCCAAGGCTCTATGTGGCTTTGTATCATTAGAGCTAAGTATTGATGAAGTATGTGTGAAAAGACTGTGTGGCTGTATATCATTAGGGCTAAGTAAAGAAAATGTATGTGTGCCAAGGCTCTATCTGGCTGTATATCATTAGGGCTAAGTAATGATGAAATATGTGTTTGAAAGCTGGGTGGTTGTATAGCATTAGGGCTAAGTAATGATGAAATATGTATGCCAAGGCTGTGTGGTTGTATATCCTAAGGGCTAAGTAATGATGAAGTATGTGTACCAAGTCTGTGTGGTTGTATTGCATTAAAGCTATGTAATGATGAAGCATGTGTGCCAAGGCCCTATGTGGTAATATGTCATTAGGGCTAAGTAATGATGAAGTATGTTCATAGGTTCATAGATTAGTTCTAAGCTAACTGCTCTTGTGAGCCATTTTAAGCCTTTTCAATTATCCCTTGTGAGACTCAAACCCTGCACCTTGTGATTGTAAGGCAAACACCTTAACCATTAAGCCACCCTCCCAACCCTGTGCGCCAAAATTGTCTAGTTATATATCATTAGAGCTAAGTAATAATGAAGTATCTGTGCCAAGGCTCTATGTGGTTGTATATCATTAGGGCTAAGTAATTGTGAAGCATGTTTGCAAAGGCCCAATGTGGTTATATTTCATTACGGCTAAGTAATGATGTAGTATGTATGCCAAGGCTGTGTGATTGTAAATCATTAGGGCTAGATAATGGTGAAGTATGTGTGCCAAGGTTCTATTTGGCTGTATACCATTAGGGCTAATTAATGATGAAGTATGTGTGCAAAGGCCCATTATGGTTGTATATCATTAGAGCTAAGTCATGATGAAGTATGTGTGTCAAGGCTCTATGTGGTTGTATATCATTAGGACTAAGTAATGATGAAATATGTGTGCCAAGGCTGTGTGGTTGTATATCATTAGGGCTATGTAATGAGGAAGCATGTACGCCAAGACCACAAGTGGTTGTATATCAATAGACCTAAGTAATGATGAAGTATGTGTGCCAAGACTGTGTTGTTGTATATCATTAGGGCAAAGTAATGATGAAGTATGTGTGCCAAGGCTCTATGTGGCTGTATATAATTATGGCTAACTAATGATCAAGTATGTGTACCAAGGCTCTATGTGGTTGTATATCATTGGGGCTAAGTAATGCTGAAGCATGTGTGCCAAGTCCCTAAGTTGTTGTATATCATTAGGGAAAAGTAATGATGAAGTACGTGTGCCAAGGCTGTATGTGTCTGTATATCATTAGGGCTAAGTAACGTTGACTTATGTTTGCCAAAGCTCTATGTGGTTGTATATCATTAGGGCTAAGTAATGATGAAGTATGTACTTCAAGACTATATGAGGTTCTATATTATTTGAGCTAATTAATGATGAAGTATGTGTACCAAGCCCCTATATGGCTGTATATCATTAGGGCTAAGTAATGATGAAGTATGTGTGCCAAGGTCTTATGTGGCTGTATATCATTAGGGCTAAGTAATGATGAAGTATGTATGCCAGGTCTGTGTGGTTGTATATCATTAAGACTAAGTAATGACAAAGCATGTGTGCCAATGCCTATGCAGTTTTTATCATTAAGGCAAAGTAGTGATGAAGTATGTATGCCAATGCTGTGTGGTTGTATATCATTAAGATGTGTAATGGTGAAGTTTGTTTTCCAGTGCTCTATGCGGTTGTATATTATAAGGGCTAAGTAATGATAAAGTATGTGTGCCAAGGCTCTACATAGTTGTATATCATTAGGGCTAAGTAATGATGAAGTATGTGTGCCAAGGCACTATGCGGTTGTGTATCATTAAGGCTAAGCAATGATGAAGTATGTGTACAAAGGCTCTATGTGGTTATATATCATTAGGGCTAAGTAATGATGAAGCATGTGTGCCAAGGCTGTGTGTTTGTCTATCATTAGGGCTAAATAATGATGAAGTTTCTGTGTCAAGACTATATGTGGTTGTATATCATTTGTGCTAAGTATTTATGAAGTATGTGCACCAAGGCTCTATGTGGTTGTATATCATTAGGGCTAAGTAATGATGAAGCATGTGTGCCAAGGTTATGTGGTTGTATATCATTCGGGCTATGTAATGAGGAAGCATGTGTGCTAAGACCCTAAGTCGTTGCATATCATTAGGCCTAAGAAATGATGATGTATGTGTGCCAAGGCTATGTGGTTGCATATCATTAGGGCTATGTAATGAGGAAGAATATGTGCCAAGACCCTAAGTGGTTGTATATCATTAGTACTAAGATTTGATGAAGTATGTGTGCCAAAGCACTATGTGGTTGTATATTATTAGGGCTAAGGAATGATGAAGTATGAGTGCCAAGGCTGATTGTATATCATTAGGACTAAGTAATGATGAAGGATGTGTTCAAAGACTATATGTGGTTGTACATCATTAGGGCTAAATAATCATGAAGTATGTTTGCCAAGACTGTGTGGGTGCATATCATTAGGGATAACTAATCATGAAGTATGTTTGTCAAGACTACATGCAGTCGTATATCATTAGCGCTCAATAATGACAAAGTATGTGTGCCAAAGCTGTGTGGTTGTATATCATTAAAGCTATGGAATGATGAAGTATATGTGCCACTACTGTGTGATTCTATATAATTAGGGTTAAGTAATGATGAAGTATGTGTGTTAAGACTATATATGGTTGTATATCATTAGGGCTAAGTTATGATGAAGTATGTGTGCCAAGGCTGTGTGATTGTATATCATTAAGGCTAAGTAATGATGAAGTACGTGTATCAAGACTATATGTGGTTGTATATCATTAGCACTAAGTAATGATGAAGTATGTGTGCCAAGCCCCCTTGTGGTTTTATATCATTAGGGCGAAGTAATGATGAAGTATGTATGCCTTGCCTATGTGGTGGTATATTATAAAGGCTAAGTCACAATGAAGTATGTGTGCCAATGCTCTATGTTGTTGTATATCATTAGGGCTAAGTAATTATGAAGTATGTATTTCAAGACTATATGAGGATTTATATTATTTGAGTTTAGTAATGATGAAGTATGTGTGCCAAGGCCCTATGTGGTTGTATATCATTACGGCTAAGTAATGATGAATTATGTATGCCAAGTCTGTATTGTTGTATATTATTAGGGCAAAGTAGTGATGAAATATGTGTGCCATGACTCTATGGAGTTGTATGTCATAAGTGCTTAGTAATGCTGAGGTATGTGTGCCAAGACTGTGTGGTTGATTATCATTAGGGCTAAGTAATGATGAAGCATGTGTGTTAAGGCTATATGTGGTTATATATCATTAGGGCTTAGTAATAATGAAGTATGTGTGCCAATGATCCATGTGCTTGTATATCATTAGGATTTAGTAACAATGATGTATGTGTGCCAAGGCTCTACTTGCTAGTATAACTTTAATGATAACCAAATATGAAGTAAGTGTGCCAAGGCTCTATGTGGCTGTATATCATTAGGACTAAGTAATGATTAAGTATGTGGGCCAAGGCTAAACATTGCTGTATATCATTAGGGTAAGTAAGGATGAAGTATGTGTGCCAAGGTCCTATGTGCTTGTATATCATTAGGGATAAGTAATGATAAAGTATGTGTGCCAGGGCTCTATGTGGTTGTATATTATTAGGGTTAAGTAATGAAAAGTATATGTGCCTAGGCTCTATGAGATTTTATATCATTAGGGCTAAGTAATGATGAAGTATGTGTGCCACAACTGTGTTGTTCTATATCATTTGGGCTATGTAATGATGAAGTATGTGTGCAGATACCCAACATGGTTGTGTAGCATTAGGGTTATGTAAGGATAAAGTATGTTTCCCAAGGCTTTACATGGTTGTATATCATTAGGGCTTTGTAATGATGACGTATGCATGCCAAGACTGTATGTGGTTGTATATCATTAGGGATATGTAATGATGAAGCATGTGTGCCAAGGCTCTATGTGGTTGCACATCATTAGGGCTAATTAATGATGAAGTATGTGTGCCAAGCCTGTGTGGTTATATATCATTAGGGCTAAGTTAAGGTGAAATATGTGTGCCAAGGCTCTATGTGGCTGTGTATCATTAGAGCTAAGTATTGATGAAGTATGTGTGAAAAGACTGTGTGGCTGTATATCATTAGGGCTAAGTAAAGAAAATGTATGTGTGCCAAGGCTCTGTCTGGCTGTATATCATTAGGGCTAAGTAATGATGAAATATGTGTTTGAAAGCTGGGTGGTTGTATAGCATTAGGGCTAAGTAATGATGAAATATGTATGCCAAGGCTGTGTGGTTGTATATCCTAAGGGCTAAGTAATGATGAAGTATGTGTACCAAGTCTGTGTGGTTGTATAGCATTAAAGCTATGTAATGATGAAGCATGTGTGCCAAGGCCCTATGTGGTAATATGTCATTAGGGCTAAGTAATGATGAAGTATGTTCATAGGTTCATAGATTAGTTCTAAGCTAACTGCTCTTGTGAGCCATTTTAAGCCTATTCAATTATCCCTTGTGAGACTCAAACCCTGCACCTTGTGATTGTAAGGCAAACACCTTAACCATTAAGCCACCCTCCCAACCGTGTGCGCCAAAATTGTCTAGTTATATATCATTAGAGCTAAGTAATAATGAAGTATCTGTGCCAAGGCTCTATGTGGTTGTATATCATTAGGGCTAAGTAATTGTGAAGCATGTTTGCAAAGGCCCAATGTGGTTATATTTCATTACGGCTAAGTAATGATGTAGTATGTATGCCAAGGCTGTGTGATTGTAAATCATTAGGGCTAGATAATGGTGAAGTATGTGTGCCAAGGTTCTATTTGGCTGTATACCATTAGGGCTAATTAATGATGAAGTATGTGTGCAAAGGCCCATTATGGTTGTATATCATTAGAGCTAAGTCATGATGAAGTATGTGTGTCAAGGCTCTATGTGGTTGTATATCATTAGGACTAAGTAATGATGAAGTATGTGTGCCAAGGCTGTGTGGTTGTATATCATTAGGGCTATGTAATGAGGAAGCATGTATGCCAAGACCACAAGTGGTTGTATATCAATAGACCTAAGTAATGATGAAGTATGTGTGCCAAGACTGTGTTGTTGTATATCATTAGGGCAAAGTAATGATGAAGTATGTGTGCCAAGGCTCTATGTGGCTGTATATAATTATGGCTAACTAATGATCAAGTATGTGTACCAAGGCTCTATGTGGTTGTATATCATTGGGGCTAAGTAATGCTGAAGCATGTGTGCCAAGTCCCTAAGTTGTTGTATATCATTAGGGAAAAGTAATGATGAAGTATGTGTGCCAAGGCTCTATGTGGTTGTATATCATTAGGGCTAAGTAATGATGAAGTATGTACTTCAAGACTATATGAGGTTCTATATTATTTGAGCTAATTAATGATGAAGTATGTGTACCAAGCCCATATGTGGCTGTATATCATTAGGGCTAAGTAATGATGAAGTATGTGTGCCAAGGTCTTATGTGGCTGTATATCATTAGGGCTAAGTAATGATGAAGTATGTATGCCAGGTCTGTGTGGTTGTATATCATTAAGGCTAAGTAATGACAAAGCATGTGTGCCAATGCCTATGCAGTTTTTATCATTAAGGCAAAGTAGTGGTGAAGTATGTATGCTAATGCTGTGTGGTTGTATATCATTAAGATGTGTAATGGTGAAGTTTGTTTTCCAGTGCTCTATGCGGTTGTATATTATAAGGGCTAAGTAATGATAAGGTATGTGTGCCAAGGCTCTACGTAGTTGTATATCATTAGGGCTAAGTAATGATGAAGTATGTGTGCCAAGGCACTATGCGGTTGTGTATCATTAAGGCTAAGCAATGATGAAGTATGTGTACAAAGGCTCTATGTGGTTATATATCATTAGGGCTAAGTAATGATGAAGCATGTGTGCCAAGGCTGTGTGTTTGTCTATCAATAGGGCTAAATAATGATGAAGTTTGTGTGTCAAGACTATATGTGGTTGTATATCATTTGTGCTAAGTATTGATGAAGTATGGGCACCAAGGCTCTATGTGGTTGTATATCATTAGGGCTAAGTAATGATGAAGCATGTGTGCCAAGGTTATGTGGTTGTCTATCATTCGGGCTATGTAATGAGGAAGCATGTGTGTTAAGACCCTAAGTTGTTGCATATCATTAGGCCTAAGAAATGATGATGTATGTGTGCCAAGGCTATGTGGTTGTATATCATTAGGGCTATGTAATGAGGAAGAATATGTGCCAAGGCCCTAAGTGGTTGTATATCATTAGTACTAAGATTTGATGAAGTACGTGTGCCAAAGCACTATGTGGTTGTATATTATTAGGGCTAAGGAATGATTAAGTATGAGTGCCAAGGCTGATTGTATATCTTTAGGACTAAGTAATGATGAAGGATGTGTTCAAAGACTATATGTGGTTGTACATCATTAGGGCTAAATAATCATGAAGTATGTTTGCCAAGACTGTGTGGGTGCATATCATTAGGGCTAACTAATCATGAAGTATGTTTGTCAAGACTACATGTGGTCATATATCATTAGCGCTCAATAATGACAAAGTATGTGTGCCAAAGCTGTGTGGTTGTATATCATTAAAGCTATGGAATGATGAAGTATATGTGCCACTACTGTGTGATTCTATATAATTAGGGTTAAGTAATGATGAAGTATGTGTGTTAACACTATATATGGTTGTATATCATTAGGGCTAAGTTATGATGAAGTATGTGTGCCAAGGCTGTGTGATTGTATATCATTAAGGCTAAGTAATGATGAAGTACGTGTATCAAGACTATATGTGGTTGTATATCATTAGCACTAAGTAATGATGAAGTATGTGTGGCAAGCCCCCTTGTGGTTTTATATCATTAGGGTGAAGTAATGATGAAGTATGTATGCCTTGCCTATGTGGTGGTATATTATAAAGGCTAAGTCACGATGAAGTATGTGTGCCAATGCTCTATGTTGTTGTATATCATTAGGGCTAAGTAATTATGAAGTATGTATTTCAAGACTATATGAGGATTTATATTATTTGAGTTTAGTAATGATGAAGTATGTGTGCCAAGGCCCTATGTGGTTGTATATCATTACGGCTAAGTAATGATGACGTATGTATGCCAAGTCTGTATTGTTGTATATTATTAGGGCAAAGTAGTGATGAAATATGTGTGCCATGACTCTATGGAGTTGTATGTCATTAGTGCTTAGTAATGCTGAAGTATGTGTGCCAAGACTGTGTGGTTGATTATCATTAGGGCTAAGTAATGATGAAGCATGTGTGTTAAGGCTATATGTGGTTATATATCATTAGGGCTTAGTAATAATGAAGTATGTGTGCCAATGATCCATGTGCTTGTATATCATTAGGATTTAGTAACAATGATGTATGTGTGCCAAGGCTCTGTTTGCTATTATATCATAAGGGATAAGTAAAGATGTAGTAAGTATGCCAAGGCTCTATGTGGCTGTATATCATTAGGGCTAAGTAATAATAAAGTATGTGGGCCAAGGCCCAACATGGTTGTATATCATTAGGGTAAGTAAGGATGAAGTTTGTGTGCCAGGGCTCTATGTGGTTTTATATCATTAGGTCTAAGTAATTTTGAAGTATTTGTGCCAAGGCACTATGCTGTTGTATTTCATTAAGGCTAAGCAATAATGACGTTTGAGTGCCAAGGCTCTATGTGGTTGTATATCACTAAAGCAAAGTTTCATAGTTTCATAGTTTAGTACTAGGCTATCTGCCCTGGGGCATTTGTAAGCCTAGCCATAGTGATGTGGCTTTCGCCACCCCATGAAATGGTACAAAAATGCACAAAAATGCACAGAATAAATTTAGAATACTATGCCTCTGTCTAGTAGTGACACAATGAAGGCCCCCTTATATAATAGAATTAGTTTACTGTGCCCCTGTCTAGCAGTGACACAGATGTGACCCCTGGGGTAAACTTACAATCTCCCATCCACTGATCAAGATTTCTATTGAAGAGAGTCAGTGAGGGCTCTGCCTATCATGAACTGGGATCTTGTTCCAAATCATGGGAAGCCTCTGGGTTATGAATCTATCCCTCCAGCATGTCCTATTCGTACTTGTGCCGAGGTTTAAGTCTTTAGCTCTCGTGGTCCTGATGGATTTGGATTTTTTGAGACTGAGCATGTCCATCAGATCCGGATTGGACATGGCCTTATACGTCAGGCAGAGATCACCTCTGAGCAGGCAGTATGCTACTGAATAGAGCTGGAGTTTCTTTAGTCTGGCAGAGTAAGACATATGTTGGAGACCCTTGATCCTCTTGGTGAGGTACTTTTGTGGTCTCTCCAGCTGTTGCAAATGCTGGGTGAGGTACATACCAAATGGGGCATTGTACTCTATCATGGGTCTGATGAGGGAGGAGTATAGGGGTACAATGACATCCTTGGATCTGGATGTGAATCTCTTCATGATGAGGTGTGCAAGGTAGAATGTTTTTCTAACCACTTTGGCAACATGGGTGTCAAATGAGAGGTCGCTGTCGACTTGGGTCCCTAGGTCTCTGATTACTTTTTCCGTACTCAGTGGGTTGCTGTCTATGTGATAATTTGTGTGTACTTTGTTTTTCCCAAAGGGGATGACTATACATTTTTTGGCATTTAGTTTAAGGCCCTGACTCCGGCACCAGTTGTCCATTTCTGTGAGGCCTTTTTGTAGGATGTATGTGTCTGCTGGTGTATCGACTATGGTGCCTAGTTTGCAGTCATCTGTGAACTTTGTCAGCCACAACCCTCCCATGTTTGCTTTAACATCTGAGAAATAAATGCCGAACAAGAGGGGTCCCAGGACAGATCCCTGTGGGGCACCACTTGCGACTGGCTTTGAGTCTGACATTGCTCCAGCGATTTTAACTTCATGGGTTCTGTCCTTCAGCCAGTTTGCAAACCATCTAGTGACATAAGGGTTTACGTTTAAGCTGGTGAGCTTATCTAGGATGCCTGAGTGGGGTATTGTGTTGAAGGCCTTAGCCAAGTACAGGTAGGCTGTATGGACTGCTTTGCCCTCATCAATGGCTCTAGTGACTGTTTTGAAAAAGTCAACCAGGTTCAAAAGGCAGGATCTGCCCTTTACAAAGCCAAACTGGGTGGGGTCAAGTGTCTGTAGGTCCCCTATGTCTCTCTTTATGAGTTCCATAATGATTCTTTCCATAGCTTTGCAGACCAGGCTGGTTAAGCTTATGGGGCGATAGTTCCCAGGGTCTGTAGCGATACCCCCTTTGTGGAGTGGGACCACTGTTGCTGTACGCCAGTGTTCAGGTACATATCCTTTAGTAAGGCTAAGGTTAAATAGCATTTTTATGTGCGGGTTTAGCTCCTCTTGTAGTTCACGTACCACGCAACCCGGGATACCGTCAGGTCCCATTGATGCTGTGTTTTTAGCTTTGTTGAGGGTGGTTCTCACTTGGACATCTGAGATGACAGGGAGATTACATTCGGCTGGGATAAGTATTTCTTCTTTTGGGGGTGAGGGAGGGGAGAAATTTGCACTGAACCTGTCAGCCAGAATGTTGGCAATATCTGTGGGTTCAGTGTATTTTTGTTGTTGTGAACTAACTCTGAGAATATCTGAGGGTTTCCGCCCATGCTTCTAACATAGCTGAAGAAGGCTTTGTGGTTATCTTTAGTGTCCTTAGCGATTTTTCTCTCAAAGTTGGCCTTGGATGTCTTTATGAGAGAACGTAGTTTTCTGCTAATGTTGATCAGAGATGTCTTCCCTTTATGGGATTTTGCTCTGTCGTGCAGTAGCTTCCTTCTTTTGTTATACAATTTGTTAATGGATGAAGTAAGGATGAAGTATGTGTGCCATGGATGAAGTATGTGTGCCAAGGCACTATGTGGCTGTATATCATTAGGGCTAAGTAATGATGAATTGTGTGTACCAAGGCTCTATCCAGGTTTATAGCATTAGGGCTTAGTAATGATGAAGTGTGTGTGGCAAGACTCTATATGGCTGTATATCATTAGGGCTAAGTAATAATGAAGTATGTGTGTCAGGAATATATGTAGTTGTATATCAATAGAGCTAAGTAATGATGAAGTATGTATGCCAAGGCTGTATGGTTGCATGTCATTAGGGCTATGTAATGATGAAGTATGTGTGCCAAGGCTGTGTGGTTGTATAGCATTAGGGCTAATTAATGACGAAGCATGTCTGCCAAGGTCCTATGTGGTAATATATCATTAGGTCTAAGTAATGATGAAATATGTGCACCAACATTGGTGTGGTTGTATATCATTACAGCTAAGTAATGATGAAGTATGTTTGCCAAGGCTGTGTGGCTGTATATCATAAGGGCTAAGTAATGGTGAAGTATGTGTGCCAAGGCTGTATGTTCCTGTATATCATTAGGGCTAAGTAATGATAAAGTATTATGTCAAGAGAAGGCTAGCAAGTAAGGCTAGTGCCAGGCAAGCAAGCTCGGTTGAACAAAAGAAAAAATGCCAGCACCAAGGAGGATCTGAATTATTTTATTGAAAGACTGAAACTAGACCGGTTTCAGCACAAGGCTTTTTTCAGTAGTAAATTTCCAAGCTGTCAAAAATCATCAACTTATATAGCTTCCAGGCATTGAGATAGAATGACATCACTTCCTGTAGTCAACATAAACCAAAAAAATGGTTGGTAAAAAATAATTGTGATAAAAACCATGAAAAATGTTAACTGAGGAAATGTAATGATAGTATTAAACAGCCCCTGATATTTCATTTATCATCATGAATATTCACATAAAATAGATATATCTGACATATATTATATACCTATAAATAGAGAACATGATGATTAATTATGCAGAAGTGAAAAACGATCATCAATAATACAGTTGCATTGGGAATTGGACATTTTTTCATTTTTTCATTCACCTCTATTAAGACATGATTATTTAGTTATTACTATTTCTTTCCCAATGCAACTGTATTATTGATGATGTTTTTCACTTCTGCATAATTAATCATCATGTTCTCTATTTATAGGTATATAATATATGCCAGATATATGTATTTTATGTGAATATTCATGATGATAAATGAAATATCAGGGGATGTTTAATGCTATCATTACATTTCCTCAGTTAACATTTTTCATGGTTTTTATCACAATTATTTTTTATCAACCATTTTTTTGGTTTATGTTGACTACAGGAAGTGATGTCATTCTATCTCAATGCCTGGAAGCTATATAAGTTGATGATTTTTGACAGCTTGGAAATGTACTACTGAAGAAAGCCTTGTGCTGAAACCTGTCTAGTTTCAGTCTTTCAATAAAATAATTCAGATCCTCCTTGGTGCTGGCATTTTTTCTTTTGTTCAACCGAGCTTGCTTGTCTGGTACTAGCCTTACTTGCTAGCCTTCTCTTGACATACTACTTTTGTATTGCTGGCTGTTCGCGTTTGTAGGATCCACTACTTGCGTCGCCATTTTCTGTGCCTGTTGTCGAGGATTCTTCGCTGGACACTGGCGTTATCCATGGCTATATAACTTCCAATTTTGGATTATTTATGGCTTTATTCAATGTTTGCAGTTGGGAAATTAATTTTTTGGATGGGAGACATCTTTTTGGGATATTAGTTTGGTCGTACATTCAGTCGTCAAACTCTGTACGCAGACTTCTACAGTCAGCGCTTCAGTTTTTGGATTTCCATCATTTTTCTTGTTTTTCTCTTCATATTTGGTACTTTGTGACACAGAGGGGCCATCAAGATAGCGTGTTTTCCTTATACTACCATTGGATTATGTCCAACCGGGAAGCCTACATCTCTTCTCAGGTACTGTGTTTTTGTTTCTTAAACAACTAGCTGACGATTGGAACACAGGATTGGCGCTACTAGCATTTCTACATGTGCTAATAGTATCTTTGTATTTGGCGCTAGCACGTGGATTATACAACTTGTGACTTTACCTCTAGGGCCAACTAGACAGCATTTTTTGTACCTGGAACTGGATTGTGTTTTATCTGGGAAGCGTACATTTTTCAGGTACTGTGTTCTTGTTTTTTAACAACTAGTTCATGATTAGACTATAAGGATTGGCGTTAACAGCATTTTTGTCGCCAGATGTCCACGCTTTGATTTGGATTACTGACATTATTTCTTGGTTATTACTTTTCTACTTTTGGACAACTACAGGCTGCAATAAGCTGTCATATTATTTGACTATGTTATACTCATAGTAGGATGGTCGCTATCGATAAATGGTATTATTGTCATGGGTTTATCATTATGGACCTATGGGGCCCTGTATAATACATGTTGGGCGGATCATTGTTTTATATTTTGTATGATTATCTGTTGATTATTATTGGATCATCGAACTGTTAATGAACAAACATCTGTCATTGGAATTGGGGCATATACCCTACATTTTGGGATATTCCAAAACAATTTGATTATAGCATTATAATATAGTCTTTTCTCACCAGGTATCCTTGACTGATGTTCTAATACATTTGACATTCATTTTTTATTTTTTGTATGTAATAATCAGTATATTCCAAGACTTTATAACAGTTTCATGAGGAGGAATAAGCTTTTTGTATTTTGATAATTAGGAATTCATACCTGTTTTCTCTTCTAACTTATGTTATTTCTTCCCATTTATGATAATTCTAGCCTTTGATAGCTGTTCATTACCAATTTTATATAGATTTAGGTTTATTTCATTAATGTTTGGTAACATTCATACAACAAATATAACATTATTTTGTATATGAGAATTGTCTTATTGATATCTCATAGTGTTTGATTGGTCTTAAATTTTTTTCATTAGACCAGTGTACAGTTGGTCTGGCTCAGTCTATTGGATACTAACAACAATAGTATTCCTGTACTGATTATATTAGCTGAATTGTTACCTTTGCCATTACTCCTGGGACCCCCAGTTTTGTACATAGACTCAATAATTAACACCACCTATATCTTAGAATAGGTAGTCTAATGCTTAACTATTATATATTTATAACACAATTGAATCACAAGTTTTTCAGTTAGATGTCTATAACTGTATTCACTATTCATATTTATCCTGTTTATTGCAAATTCTTTGCATTTACTGTGGGTACCTTTGTGGTTTATTGAATGGGTCTAATTGTCATTCATTACATGACATAGCTATACTTTTTCTTTTCATTACATTGAACATATTTCAGATTTTAAGTTTTCCATACGACCCTGCTCATGATATTCAACATATGATCAAAAACTTTCTATCAGATTCCACATTTTAGTATCCAGACTGCGGTCTTTTTACTAATTGGGATATACAGACCTGATTTTGTATCATTATCACTTGAGTGCCTAAGCCTGTACCCCTCTGTGATTCTATTTACAATTGGCTTATATATAACTACCTTGGATATTTTGCTCTGACAATTTAGTTTTGTCAGCCCTTTTCTTTTCATCGGTTCAAGCAACTTATTGTCATGGATCTTCAAAAATTATAGTCTGGTTTATGCTCCGATAAGGATGATCTAAAAATTTTTGGAATTGGCACTAGCTCCACTGAAACTAATAATTTGGAGTTAACAGATCCAGTTGACGGTTGCGAAAACTTATTTCACAAGTTGGGTAAACAAATTAGAATGTTAAGAACAAACATCTGGCACCACAAACTGTTCAAAGCATATCAGGTGCAGAATATATCCCCTCGGGGGATTGAGATGTAAAATCCAACCACTGGTTGGTACACCGGATGATGCTTTGCTTAAGAAGTGGCAAATAGCACAACAGGAGGCCGCAATGGCCAGAGTTAATATACTGGCATTATTCTATGAGTGAACTGTACAGACAAATATCTCAGAAGTAGAATAAACTTGTAACAACCTCAAGCAGTTTGAGGAAAATAGTAATTTTCACCATTGTCTGAGCAAATTATCCAAAGAGATATCTGCTTTGGAAAATAATCTTAAAAGTAAAAAACTGCACAAATTTGCCCGGGACAAGGAGGATTATGAGCGGGGCAGACAATTTGAATCACAGAGGGGTGTCAGGTTTGCTCAAGGCACCAAGAATGCCTCTTCTATATGCAAAAGGAGGCCTAGGTCAATCTTGAAAAAGACAGGATCAGGTACTACTACTTCTGGTGAGGAATCCTCTACTACATACACAGAAATAACAAGTATTGGTGAATCTCCAAATGCTAAAAGGGGTAGAACAACTGAGGTCCCTTTAGGGGTAGGAAACACAGGACAGGCAGGAAACATAGGAGCAACAAGCTTAGAAGAACTGTTCATGTCAATAGTGAAATAAATGAACAATGTACTAATGTTCTTAATATTTCAAAACATGCTTTATCTGATGACCAATATTCCTTACTTAATAAAGGCCTTGGTTTTATTCCCGGATTCTTTATTGATGAGAGCTCATTAGTATCTGACACTTTAGAGTTTTGTAGAAAGATTAACCTCAAATTATTTTTCAAACAACAGGACAAATCTGATGACACTCAAAGATCATCTGATTTCAGATTTCATAAATCAATATTTAATCCTCCTATGGACAAACACGTTGCTGTTTTCCAGCAGGCTGTCATTAAGGATATACACTTTCATCTAAGCTCAGAAGAAAATTTGAGGCACAATCTTTCCAAGAAAGAACAACTAGCTTTCACACAACTGAAGAATAATACAGAAATTGTTATCATTCCTGCTGATAAAGGGGGTGCAGTTGTTGTCATGGACACCGATTATTATCGGGATGAAGGTTATAGGCAACTATCCAACCATCATCATTACATGAAAATGGACATCGACCCTACACCTAGTTTTCAATTGGAAATTAACAATTTCTTGGAGCAAGCGGTTGAAGCGGGAATTATTTCAGATAAAACCAAAGTACATCTGATGGTTCAAGACCCTGCCAAACAACACCTTTACTTACTACCTAAAATTCATAAATCTATTCATTATCCACCTGGCAGACCCATAGTATCTGGCATTGGGTCTCTCACTGAACCTTTATCCGTCTTTCTTACTGAAAAATTGAAACCACTGTTATCATTTATTCGAGCCAGAATCCAGGACACCACTGAATTCCTGCAGATTGTCTCAGAGTCTCAATTGGATCCTGAATGGTTAATGTGCACCCTTGATGTAACATCCTTATATACCAGTATTCCGCATTGGGCGGGTTTAATGGCCTTGGAGTTCTGGTTAAATAGATCCAACATGTACCCTCCGGGAATGAATACATTACTAGTATGTATGGCCGAACACATTCTTACCAAAAACGTGTTCTACTTTCAACAAGATTGTTACTGGCAACTTCAAGGTACGGCCATGGGTGCTTCATTTGCACCTATTTATGCAGATCTTTTTATGGGTTACATTGAAGAACACATCATTTATGATCCAATGCACAATATATATCTACCAGAAATTGATATATGGAGAAGATACCTTGACGACTGCTGGCTAGTATGGAAGGGAGGTACAGAATATCTCCAGGAATTTATTGAGCATCTCAATGGGAATATCTGGGGTATTGAATTTACTGTGGAATATCATCAAAAGGAAATACATTTTTTGGACGTTCATCTAGAAAGGCAATCAGATAATACACTTAAAACCTTTGTTCACATAAAATTTCCACAATACAATACCCTTTTACATGCAGAAAGCTTTCATCCCAAACATATTATCAAAAATATACCTAAATCTCAATTTTTGCGGATTAAAAGAATATGTTCTTCTGAGGATGATCTCACAACATATCAGGCGGATTTAACCAGCAGATCTTTGTCTAGGGGCTACTCTCCACAAATCATTAACTCTGCAGTGAACTTTAGCAATAACAAACCCAGGGACTCTCTTTTACAATATCATACTGGTAAGAGAGACACAGACACTGATGTATGTAGATTCGTTACCACATATGGCAGAAATAGTAGGAACCTGATTAATATTATCAATAATCATTGGAATATATTGAACTCACATCCACTTTTGGAAGGTTACCTAGGGGAACAATAATATTTTTCATATAGGAAGGGCAAAACGCTTGGTTCCCTTTTTTCACACTATAAAAGAACGAGCTCTCACAATGACACCCTCACACAAAGGACACTTACAGGGGATAAACTCATAGGTATCTTTCCTTGCGGCCACTGCAGCTTTTGTAGTTACATTTTTAAAATCACTAGTTTCACCAGCAAAAACACTGGACAAATTCATAACATTAAATTTTTTGGAAACTGCAGTTCAGACTGGATTATCTATCTCGCCACATGTACATGTCAGGCCTTCTATGTTGGACAAACATCAAGACAGTTCCGTATCAGGATCTCTGAACATCTTGGGGACATCAGGAACCAAAGATTAACTAATGCACTATATAGACATACCACTAAACATTCCACTGCTAAATTTTCATTTACTATTATTGATCGTATAATTGGTAACAGATTATTTAAAACAGGGTGGCTTGACATTCTGAATAAAAAAGAAAAAAGATGGATTATTAAACTTGGGGGGCTTTTCCCTCCAGGGTTGAATGACAAATTATGACCTATGTTTTTTCTAAAACATCTCCCATCCTACAAGACATTTTTTCATTTTTTCATTCACCTCTATTGAGACATGATTATTTAGTTATTATTATTTCTTTCCCAATGCAACTGTATTATTGATGATGGTTTTTCACTTCTGCATAATTAATCATAATTAATCATCATGTTCTCTATTTATAGGTATATAATATATGCCAGATATATCTATTTTATGTGAATATTCATGATGATAAATGAAATATCAGGGGCTGTTTAATACTATCATTACATTTCCTCAGTTAACATTTTTCATGGTTTTTATCACAATTATTTTTTATCAACCATTTTTTGGTTTATGTTGACTACAGGAAGTGATGTCATTCTATCTCAATGCCTGGAAGCTATATAAGTTGATGATTTTTGACAGCTTGGAAATTTACTACTGAAGAAAGCCTTGTGCTGAAACCTGTCTAGTTTCAGTCTTTCAATAAAATAATTCAGATCCTCCTTGGTGCTGGCATTTTTTCTTTTGTTCAGTGATAAAGTATATGGCAAAGGCCAAACGTGGTTGTATATCATTGGGCTAAGTAAGGATGAAGTATATATGCCAAGGCTCTATGTGATTGTATATCATTAGGGCTAAGTAATGACAAGTATGTGTGCCAAGGCTCTATGTGGTTGTATATCATTAGGGCTAATTAATGATAAAATATGTGTGTCAAGCCTGTGTGGTTGTATATCATTAGGGCTAAGTAATGGTGAGGTTTGTGTGCCAAGGCTTTATGTGGCTGTATATCATTAGGTCTGAGTAATGATGAAGTATGTATGCCAAGGCCCTATGCTGTTATATATCATTAGGGCTAAGTAGTGATGAAGTATGTGTGGCAAAATTGTGTTGTTATATATTACTAGAGCTAAGTAATGATGAAGTATGTGTGACAAGGCTCTATGTGGTTGTATATCTTTACGGCTAATTAATGATGAAACATGTGTGCCAAGGCCCTATGTCGTTGTATATCATTTGTGCTAAGTAATGATGAAGTATGTGTGCAAAGGCCAATATTGTTGTATATCATTAGGGATAAGTAAGGATGAAGTATGTTTGCCAAGGCTCTACGTGGTTGTATATCATTAGGTCTAAGTCATGATAAAGTATGTGTGCCAGGGCTCTATGCGGTTGTATATCATTAGGGCTGAATAATGAGAAGTACGTGTGCCAAGGCTCTATGTGGTTGTATATCATTAGGGCTAAGTATTGATGAAGCATATATGTCAAGACAATATGTGGTTGTATATCATTAGGGATACGTCATAATGATATATGTGTGCCAAGGCTGTGTGGTTGTATATCATTAGGGCTATGTAATGATGAAGTGTGTCTGCTAAGGCTATGTGGTTGTATATCATAAGGGCAAAGTAATGGTGAAGTACAGGTGCCAAGGCTGTATGTGGCTGTATATCATTAGGGCTAAGTAATGATGAAGTATGTGGGCAAAGGCCAAACATGGTTGTATATCATTAGGCTACATAAGGTCGAAGTATGTATGCCTAGGCTCTGTGCGGTTGTATATCATTAGGGATAAGTAATAATGAAATGTGTGTGTGTCAGGGCTCTATGTGTCTATATATCATTAAAGCTAAGTAATGAGAAGTATGCGTGCCAAGGCTCTGTGTCATTGTATATCACTAGAGCTAATTAATGATGAAGTATGTGTGCTGAGCCTGTTTGGTTGTATAGCATTAGGGCTAAGTAATGGTGAAGTATGTGTGCCAAATCTGTGTGGTCGTATATCATTAGGGCTCTGTAATGATAAAGCATGTGTGCCAAGGCTCTATGTGGTTGTATTTGATTAGGACTAAGTAATGATGAAGTATGTACTTCAAGACTATATGAGGATTATTGGTATTTGATTTAAGTAATAATGAAGTATGTCTGCCAAGGCCTTATGTGGTTGTAAATCATTAGGGCTAAGTAATGATGAAGTCTGTATGCCAGGTCTTTGTGCTTGTATATCATTAGGGCAAAGTAATGATGAAACATGTGTGCCAATGCCTATGCAGTTTTTATCATTAGCGCTAAGTAGTGATGAAGTATGAATGCCAATGCTGTGTTGTATATCATTAGGACGTGTAATGGTGAAGTATGTTTTCCAGTACTCTATGTGGTTGTATATCATTAGGGCTAAGTAATGATAAAGTATGTGTGCCCATGCTCTCTGTGGTTGTATATTATTAGGGCTAAGTAATGATGAAGTATGTGTGCCAAGGGATTATGCTATTGTATAACATTAGGGCTAAGTAATGATGAAGTATGTGTGCCAAGGCACTATGCGGTTGTATATCATTAAGGCTAAGCAATGAAGAAGTATGTATGCCAAGGCTCTATGTGGTTATATATCATTAGGGCTAAGTTCATAGGTTCATAGGTAGGTACTAGGCTATTGGCCCTGGGGCCTATACAAGCCCAGCCAAAAAGGTACCCTGGCTTTTGCCACTCAAGAAAATTATTTTCCTGTGCCACAGTCAAGCAGAGCCACAGATGTGATCCCCGGGGTGAATTTCCTATTTTCCCATCCAGTCATCAAGATTTTTCTTGAGAAGTGCTAATGAGGAGCTTTGTTTGATATAGATAGGTAGTTTGCTCCAGAGTATGGGAAGTCTCTGGGACAGGAATCTATCCCTCCAGCATGTTCTGTTTATTGTGGTGACAAGGTTTAGGCCCTAGAGCGTGTAGCTCACAGGGATTGGGGTTTCTTTAAGGGGAGCATGTCCAACAGTTTTGGGTTTGACATAGCTTTGTATGTTAGGCAGAGATCACCTCTGGGTAGGTGATATGCAACAGAGTAAGCTGGAGTTTTTTGAGATGTGCAGGGGTGCTCTCTGGTGTCTTGAATCAGTCACTGCACAGATATCAATGTTCTCCATTTTAAGGACTGCATCGAGTGAGTGCATTTTGAGATTTAGACTTCTAGCATTGAGTAGAATCACCCTCAGTTTTTTCTTGCCTGTTCCTGTTATGGTGGTGAATTTTTAATTAGAACCTTGCCTAAAAAAGGCACTACAGGGGCGGCAAGAATCTTAGCCAGTATCCAGAATCCCAGGGATGACAGGTGCAGGCCATCTCTGGCAAAGTGTCATGGTCTGTCAACTATGTTATCCCAGACAGACAGATACTGGATCCCTTTAGAATGGCACCAGAAGCTTAGCTAATTGCTGGTCAATCATTTTGTCCTTGTACTGCGGCATCATTCTGGGTGATGGCAGAATGCTACTCAGGGCTAGGGAGATACCTGCCTGGGCTACAAGATCGGAGAGCTCTTCCATGTCTCTTTTCATGTAGTCCAGGAAGGTACATCTCAGGTTGTTCACACCAACATGGACAATGACAGAGTCATATTTGTACTTGTTATGGAGAGACCTGAGTGCGTGGGTTATGTGGCAGATCTTGGCACCTGACAGGCAGCTGACAGTAACCTTCTCCTTGTTTAGCCTGGTGAGTGGGACATCAGTGTGCCTGACTATAGAGTTACCTATGACTAGTGTGTTGGGTACGTTGTTTTGCCTTATTGACTGTGATTGAGTGGCACACTGAGTCTGCGGGCTATGTGTCATTTGGGTTGTATTGGGGGATGGAGGTTGCTTGCGTTTCTGCTTTGGAGGTCTCTGTTGCTTAGACAGATTATTACTGAGAGCCTCCGCAAATGTTTTTGTGTTACTATGTGTGGATTTTGGTGGTGTAGATTTAGTGAGACTATGTGATGAGTGTGGTGTGGTGCAAGTGTTTACCTTCTTCTCTTGACTGTCATGTTTAGTCTTGATTGGAGAGAGCTTTGACTCCAGTTTGGCTAGATAAGTGCATCTCTCACAGGTTGTAGTGTTGGGTGGTAGGAGGAGAGGGTTGTCCGTGTACATGAGGCAATTTCTACATTGTGCCAAGATGCCCAGATTCATCAGATAGACAGGACAGAACACTGGGAGTTGACCCTTGGACATGCCTGAATAAAAAACTATTTTCTTCTAGATAACTGAGGAAAGTGAGTACAAGATATGTTTTTCTCTAAGCAAGTGAGGAAAGTAAGTACCAAAACTGTTTTCCTCTCTTGAGTGCTGTAGTAATTAGTAGGTTATTTAGTGCTTACAAGTTCTGAACAAGTGCTGATCATGAATAAGCAAATTCAAGTGCTAAAACTAAGAATCTGTATCTGGACTAAACTAGTTACAGGAAAGGGGGAGACAAGTGCAAATGTGGGCTTTTAAATCAGAAAGTTGAGAGAGATGGAAAAACTGCCCAAATGGCAAATAACTACGATTTCTGGGCCAGAACCACTCCTTATATGGTAGATAGGTTACCTAGCGCTTACCACTCCCACTGATAAGCTAGAAGGCTTCCCTCCAACACAGAAAGCTTGGGGGGGGGCTCAGAAGCTTACATACAGTCCTGGATACAGCAAATCTGAATATGGACTACACTAGTTACAGGAAAGGTAATTATATATATATATATATATATATATATATATATATATATATATATATATATATATATATATATATATATATATATATATATATATATATATTTATATAAAGAAAAGTAGCCAAAACAGCAGTAAAACCAATTCAAATGCAGTGCAAGCTAGCACACTTGAGTATGTAGCAATGTTAGACCAAACAGTTTAAAAAATGCAATTAAATTAAAAATAACTAAAAACAAGTGCAGAAGGAAACTACTAGGTATTATGAGGTAAAGAGATGGGACTGGGGGGATTCTCCCAGATCAAATCTACAGTGGGTGCGGGCAACTGCAAAAGCCTCCAAATTTAAACACGCCAGGACTAGGGTGGGTATGGGAAAACCAACACTTTCAGCAGAGATCTGAAAAACTATGCAGTGAAGCAAAAATAACAGTGCACAACTCAGAAGTCAGCCAGCAATGATATAAAATTAGTCAAACAACAATTACCAGTACACAACTCTGAAGTGCCAGAAAAATATACTCAGCTCTGTATATCTCCAGATAGTTTGAAGAGCACTCTGTCAGGACACAGGAAGGCTCCAGCACTGATATGCAGGCTGTTACTAAGAAGGTTTAATTATATGCAAGTGATCCTTAAAATAGTCAGATAACACACAGGATGTAAAACCAGTTATACCAACTTAAGACACAGAGAACTAGGGGGAGGGGGGAAAAACACCTTCAGCAGAGATCTGAAAAACTATACAGTGAAGCAAAAATAACAGTGCACAACTCTGAAGTCAGCCAGCAATGATATAAAATTAGTCAAGCAACAATTACGAGTACACAAATCTGAAGTGCCAGAAAAATATACTCAGCTCTGTATATCTCCAGATAGTTTGAAGAGCACTCTGTCAGGACACAGGATGGCTCCAGCAATGATATGCAGGCTGTTACTAAGAGGGTCTAATTTTATGCAAGTATTCCTTGAGATAGTCAGATAACACACATGATGTAAAACCAGTTATACCAACTTAAGACACAGAGAAATAGGGGGAGGGGGAAAAACACCTTCAGCAGAGATATGAAAAACAATACAGACTATATGTGGTTGTATATCATTAGCGTTAAGTAATGATGAAGTACATGTGCCAAGGTTATGTGGTTGTATATCATTAGGGTTATGTAATGAGAAAGCATGTGTGCCAAGACCTTTAGTGGTTGTATATCATTAGGCCTAAGTAATGATGAAGTATGTGTGCTAAGGCTATGTGGTTGTATATCATTAGGGCTATGTAATGAGAAAGTATGTGTACCAAGACTCTATGTGGTTGTATATCATTAGGGCCAAGTAATGATGAAGTACATGTGCCAAGGTTATGTGGTTGTATATCATTAGGGCTATGTAATGAGAAAGCATGTGTGCCAAGACCTTAAGTGGTTGTATATCATTAGGCCTAAGTAATGATGAAGTATGTGTGCTAAGGCTATGTGGTTGTATATCATTAGGGCTATGTAATGAGGAAGCATGTGTGCTAAGACCCTAAGTGGTTGTATATCATTAGGCCTAAGTAATGATGAACTATGTGTGCCAAGGCTCTATGTGGCTGTATATTATTAATACTAACTAATGATGAAATATGTGTACCAAGGCTCTATGTGGCTGTATATCATTAGTACTAAGTATTGATGAAGTATGTGTGCCAAGGCTCTATGTGGTTGTATATTATTAGGGCTAAGGAATGATGATGTATGTGTGTCAAAGCTGTATGATTGTATATCATTAGGGGTAAGTAATGATGAAGTATATGTGCCAAGACTGTTTAGTTGTATATCATTAGGGCTAAGTAATGATGAAGTATGTGTGTCAAGACTACATGTGGTTGTATGTCATTAGCACTAAGTAATGACAAAGTATGTGTGCCAAGGCTGAGTGGCTGTATATCATTAGGGCTATGGAATGATGAGGTATGTGTGCCAAGACTGTGTGATTGTATATAATTAGAGTTAAGTAATGATGAAATATTTGTGTCAAGATTATATATGGTTGTATATCATTATGGCTAAGTTATGATGAAGTATGTATGCCAAGGCTGTGTGGTTGTATATCATTATGGCTAAGTAATGGTGAAGTATGTGTGTCAAGACTATATGTGGTTATATATCATTAGCGTTAAGGAATAATAAAGTATGTGTGCCAAGGCCCTATGTGGTTATATATCATTAGGGCTAAGTAGTGATGAAGTATGTATACCAAGGCTGTGTGGTTGTATATCATTAGAGCTAAGTAATGAAGTATATGTGCCAATGTTCCATGTGGTTGTATATCATTACGGCTAAGTAATGATGAAATATGTGTGTCAAGGCTCTATGCGGTTGTATATCATTAAGGGCTAAGTAATGATGAAGAATGAGTGCCACACCTGTGTGGTTGTATATCATTAGGGCTAAATAATGATGAAGTTTGATTGTCAAGAATATATGTGGTTGTATAGCAGTAGTGCTAAGTAATGAGAAGTATGTGTACCAAGGCTCTATGTGGCTCTTTATCATTAGGGCTAAGTATTGATGAAGCATATGTGATAATGTGATATGTGGTTGTATATCATTAAGGCTAAGTAATGATGAAGTAGTGTGCTAAGGCTCTTTGTGGTTGTATATAATTAGGGCTCTGTAATGATGAAGTATGTGTGCCAAGGCTGTTTGGTTGTATATCATTAGGGCTATGGAATGATGAAGTATGTGTGCCAAGACTGTGTGATTGTATATAATTAGAGTTAAGTAATGATGAAATATTTGTGTCAAGATTATATATGGTTGTATATCATTATGGCTAAGTTATGATGAAGTATGTATGCCAAGGCTGTGTGGTTGTATATCATTATGGCTAAGTAATGGTGAAGTATGTGTGTCAAGACTATTTGTGGTTATATATCATTAGCGTTAAGGAATAATAAAGTATGTGTGCCAAGGCCCTATGTGGTTATATATCATTAGGGCTAAGTAGTGATGAAGTATGTATACCAAGGCTGTGTGGTTGTATATCATTAGTGCTAAGTAATGAAGTATATGTGCCAAGGTTCCATGTGGTTGTATATCATTACAGCTAAGTAATGATGAAATATGTGTGTCAAGGCTCTATGCAGTTGTATATCATTAAGGGCTAAGTAATGATGAAGAATGAGTGCCACACCTGTGTGGTAGTATATCATTAGGGCTAAATAATGATGAAGTTTGATTGTCAAGAATATATGTGGTTGTATAGCAGTAATGCTAAGTAATGAGAAGTATGTGTACCAAGGCTCTATGTGGCTCTTTATCATTAGGGCTAAGTATTGATGAAGTATATGTGACAATGTGATATGTGGTTGTATATCATTAGGGCTAAGTAATGATGAAGTAGTGTGCTAAGGCTCTTTGTGGTTGTATATAATTAGGGCTCTGTAATGATGAAGTATGTGTGCCAAGGCTGTTTGTTTGTATATCATTAAGGCTAAGTAATAGAGTATATGTGCCAAAGGCTCCACGTGGTTGTATATCATTGCTGCTAAGTAATGATGTGTATCAAGGCTCTATGTGGTAGTATATTGTTAAGGGATAAGTAATGATGAAGTATGTGTGCCAAGGCTGTGTGGTTATATATCATTAGGGTAAAGTAATGATGGTGTGTGTGCCAAGGCTCTATGTGGCTGTATATAATTACTTCTAACTAATGATGAAATATGTGTACCAAGCCTATATGTGGTTATATACCATTAGTACTATGTATTGATGAAGTATGTGTGCCAAGGCTCTATGTGGTCATATATTATTAGGGCTAAGGAATGAAGTATGTGTGCCAAGGCTGTGTGGTTGCATATCATTAGTGCTATGGAATGATGAAGTATGTGTGCCAGGACTGTGTGATTGTATATAATTAGGGTTAAGTAATAATGTAGTATGTGTGTCAAGACTATTTCTGGTTGTATATCATTAGGGCTACTTCACGATGAAGTATAAGTGCCAATGCTCTATGTGGTTGTATATCATTAGGGCTAAGTAATTATGAAGTATGTATTTCATGACTATATGAGGATCTATATTATTTGACTTAAGTAATGATGAAGTACGTGTGCCAAGGCCCTATGTGGTTGTATATCATTATGGCTAAGTAATGATGACGTATATATGCCAAATCTGTGTTGTTGTATATCAGTAGGGCTAAGTAATGATGAACTATGTGTGGCAAGGCTGTGTGGTTGTATATCATTAGGGCTAAGTCATGATGAAGTATGTGTGCCACAACTCTATGGAGTTGTATGTCATTAGGGCTTAGTAATGATGAAGTATGTGCACCAAGACTGTATGGTTAATTATCATCAGGGCTAAGTAATGATGAAGTATGTGTGCCAAGGCTGTGTGGTTGTCTATCATTAGGGCTAAGTAATGATGAATATTGTTTGTCAAGACTATATGTGGTTGTATATCATTAAAGCTTAGTAATAATAAAGTATGTGTGCCAAGACTCTATGTGTTTCAAAATCATTAAGGCTAAATAATGATGAAGTATGTGTGCCAAGGCTCCATGTGGTTGTATATCATTAGGAATTAGTAACAATGATGTATGTGTGCCAAGGCTCTACTTGCTAGTATAACTTTAATGATAAGTTAATATGAAGTAAGTGTGCCAAGGCTCTATGTGGCTGTATATCATTAGGACTAAGTAATGATTAATTATGTGGGCCAAGGCTAAACATTGCTGTATATCATTAGGGTAAGTAAGGATGAAGTATGTGTGCCAAGGTTCTATGTGCTTGTATATCATTAGGGATAAGTCATGATGAAGTATGTGTGCCAGGGCTCTGTGTGGTTGTATATTATTAGGGTTAAGTAATGACAAGTATATGTGCCTAGGCTCTATGAGATTTTATATCATTAGGGCTAAGTAATGATGAAGTATGTGTGCCACAACTGTGTGGTTCTATATCATTTGGGCTATGTAATGATGAAGTATGTGTGCAGAGACCCAACATGGTTGTGTACCATTAGGGTTATGTAAGGATAACGTATGCTTCCCAAGGCTTTACATGGTTGTATATCATTAGGGCTTCGTAATGATTACGTATGTGTGCCAAGACTGTATGTGGTTGTATATCATTAGGGATATGTAAAGATGAAGCATGTGTTCCAAGGCTCTATGTGGTTGCACATCATTAGGGCTAATTAATGATGAAGTATGTATACCAAGGCTATATGGTTGTATACCATCTGGGCTAAATAATGATGAAGTATGTATGCAAAGACCCAATATGTTTGTATATCATAAGGCAAAAGTAAGGATGAAGTATGTTTGCCAAGGCTCTACATGGTTGTATATCATTATGGCTAAGTCATGATGAATTCTGTGTGACAGGGCTTTATGTGGGTGTATATCATTATGGCTAAGTAATGAGAATTAAGTTTGCCAAGGCTCTATGTGGTTCTATATAATTAGGGCTAAGTAATGATGAAGTATGTCTGCCAAGGCTGTGTGGTTGTATATCATTAGGGCTAAGTATTGAAGGATATGTGCCAAGGTCCATGTGGTTGCATATCATTATGGCTAAGTAATGATGAAGTATGTGTGTCAAGGCTCTATGTGGTTGTATATCATTAATGGCTAATTAATGATGAAGTATGTGTGCCACACTTGTGTGGTTATATATCATTAGCGCTAAATAATGATGAAGTTTGATTGTCAAGACTATTTGTGGTTGTGTAGCATTAGTGCTAAGTAATGAGAAATATGTGTACCAAGGCTCTATGTGGTTCTATATAATAAGGGCTAAGTATTGATGAAGCATATGTGTCAAGACGATATGTGGTTGTATATCATTAGGGCTAAGATATGATGAAGTAGTGTGCCAAGGCTCTTTGTGGTTGTATATAATTAGGACTATGTAATGATGAAGTATGTGAGCCATGGCTGTTAGTATATCATTAGGGCTAAGTAATGAAGTATATGTGCCAAGGCTCCACGTGGTTGTGTATCATTACTGCTAATTAATGATGAAGTATGTGTGTCAGTGCTCTATGTAGTAGTATATTGTTAAGGGCTAAGTAATGATGAAGTATGTGTGCCAAGGCTATGAGGTTGTATATCATCAAGGCTAAATAATGATGAAGTATGTGCCATCATTCTATGTGGTTGTATATCATTAGGGCTTAGTAATGATGAAGTATGTGTGTCAAGGCTCTATGTGGTTGTATATCATTAAGGGCTAAGTAATGATGAAGTATGTTTGCCAAGGCTGTGTGGTGGTCTATCATTAGGGCTAAATAATGATGAAGTTTGTGTGTCAAGACTATATGTGGATGTATATCATTAGCGCTAAGTAATGATGAAGTATGTGTAACAAGGCTCTATGTGGTTGTATATCATTAGGGCTAAGTAATGATGAAGTATGTGTGCCAAGGCTATGTGGTTGTATATCATTAGCGCTAAATAATGATGAAGTTTGATTGTCAAGACTATTTGTGATCGTATAGCATTAGTGCTAAGTAATGAGAAACATGTGTACCAAGGCTCTATGTGGTTCTATATCATATGGGCTAAGTATTGATGAAGCATATGTGTCAAGACGATATGTGGTTGTATATTATTAGGGCTAAGTAATGATGAAGTAGTGTGCAAAGGCTCTTTGTGATTGTATATAATTAGGACTATGTAATGATGAAGTATGTGAGCCATGACTGTTTGTTTGTATAACATTAGGGCTAAGTAATGGAGTATATGTGCCAAGGCTCCACGTGGTTATATATCATTACTGCTAAGTAATGATGAAGTATGTGTGTCAAGGCTCTATGTGGTAGTATATCGTTAAGGGCTAAGTAATGATGAAGTATGTGTGCCAAGGCTGTGTAGTTGTATATAAACAGGGCAAAGTAAAGATGAACTATGTGTGCCAAGGTTCTATGTGGTTGTGTATTAATAGTACTAACTAATGATGAAATACGTGTATCAAGGCTCTATGTGGTTGTATATCATTAGTACTAAGTATTGATGAATTATGTGTGCCAAGTCTCTATGTGGTTGTATATTATTAGGGTTAAGGAATGATGATGTATGTGTGCCAAGGCTGTGTGGTAGTATATCATTAGAGCTATGGAATGATGAAGTATGTGTGCCAAGACTGTGTGGTTGTATATAATTAGGGTTAAGTAATGATGAAGTATGTGTGTCAGGACTATATATGGTTGTATATCATTATGGCTAAGTAATGATGAAGTACGTGTGTCAAGACTATATGTGGTTATATATCATTAGTGTTAATGAATATTGATATATGTGAGCTAAGGCCCTATGTGGTTTTATATCATTATGGCTATGTAGTTGTGAAGCAAGTGTGCCAAGGCCCTATGTGGTTATATATCATAAGGGCTAAGTAGTGATGAAGTATGTATAACAAGGCTTTGTGGTTGTATATCATTAGGGCTAAGTAATGGTGAAGTATGTGTGCCAAGGCTCTATTTGGTTGTATACTATTAGGGCTTAGCAATGATGAAGTATGTGTGCAAAGGCCCAATATGGTTGTATATCATAAGGGATAAGTAAGGATGAAGAATGTTTGCCAAGACTCTTATTGGTTGTATATCATTAGAGAAAAGTCATGATGAAGTCTGTGTGCCAGGGCTCTGTGGTTGTATATCATTAGGGCTAAGAAATGAGAATTATTTGTGTCAAGGCTCTATGTGGTTCTATATCATTAGGGCTAAGTATTGATGAAGCATATGTGTCAAGAATATATGTGGTTGTATTATCATTAGGGCTAAGTAATAATGAAATGTGTGCCAAGGCTCTGTGGTTGTATATCATTAGGGCTACGTAATGATGAAGTATGTGTGCCAATGTTATGTGGTTATATATCATTAGGGCTATGTAATGAGGAAGCATGTGTGCAAACCCTAAGTGGTTGTACATCATTAGGCCTAAGTAATGACGAAGTATGTGTGCCAAGGCTATGTGGTTATATATCATTAGAGCTATGGAATGAGGAAGCATGTGTGCCAAGACCCTAAGTGGTTGCATATCATTAGGCCTAAGAAATGATGAAGTATGTGTGCCAAGGCTGTTTGGTTGTATATCATTTGGGTAAAGTAATGATGAAGTGTGTGTGTGTGTCAAGGCTCTTTGTGGCTGTATATAATTACTTCTAGCTAATAATGAAATATGTGTACCGAGCCTCTATGTGGTTATATATCATTAGTACTAAGTATTGATGAAGTATGTGTGCCAAGGCTCTAAGTGGTTGTATATTATTAGGGCTAAGGAATGATGAAGTATATGTGCCAAGGCTGTGTGATTGTATATCATTAGTGGTAAGTAATGATGAAGCATATGTGCCAAGACTGATTGTCTATCATTAGGACTAAGTAATGATGAAGTATGTGTGCAAAGACTATATGTGGTTGTATATCATTAGGGCTAAATAATCATAAAGTATGTTTGCCAAGATGGTGTGGTTGTATATCATTAGGGCTAAGTAATGATGAAATATGCATTTCAAGACTATATGTGGTTGTATGTCATTAGCGCTAAGTAATGACGAAGTATGTGTGCCAAGGCTGTGTGGTTGTATATCATTAGTGCTATGGAATGATGAAGTATGTGTGCCACGACTGTGTGATTGTACATAATCATGGTTAAGTAATGATGTAGTATGTGTGTCAAGTCTATTTATGGTTGTATATCATTAGGGCTAAGTTATTATGAAGTATGTGTGCCAAGGCTGTGTGGTTGTATATCATTACAACTAAGAAATGATGAAGTATGTGTGTATTTCCTATGTGGTCATATATTATTAAAGCTAAGTCACGATGAAGTATGTGTGTCAGTGGTCTTTGTTGTTGTATATCATTAGGACTTAGTAACAATGATATATGTGTGCCAAGGCTCTATTTGCTAGTATATCATAAAGGATACATAAAGATGAAGTAAGTGTGCCAAGGCTCTATGTAGCTGTATATAATTAGTACATACTAATAATGAAATATGTGTACCAAGGCTCTATGTGGTTGCATATCATTAGTGCTAAGTATTGATGAAGTATGTGTGCCAAGGCTCTTTGTGGTTGTATATTATTAGGGCTAAAGAATGATGAAGTATGTGTGCCTAGGCTGTGTGATTGTATATCATTAGTGGTAAGTAATGATGGAGTATATGTGCCAAGACTGTTTGATTGTATATCATTAGGACTATGAAATGATGAAGTATGTTTGTCAAGACTACATGTGGTTGTATATCATTAGGGCTAAGTAATGATGAAGTGTGTGTGTGTGCCAAGACTATGTGATTGTATATAATTAGGGTTAAGTAATGATGAAGTATGTGTATCAAGACTATATATGGTTGGAGATCATTAGGGCTAAGTTATGATGAAGTATGTGTGCCAAGTTTGTGTGGTTGTATATCATTAGGGCTAAGTAATGATGAAGTACTTGTGTCAAGACTATATGTGGTTGTATATCATTAGTGCTAAGGAATGATGAAGTATGTTTGCCAAGGCTCTATGTGGTTTTATATCGTTAGGGCTTGATAATGATGAAGTATGTGTGCCTTGGCTATGTGATGGTATATTATTAAGGCTATGTCACAATGAAATATGTGTGCCAGTGCTCTATGTGGTTGTATATCATTCTGGCTAAGTAATTATGAAGTATGTACTTCAAGACTATATGAGTATCTATATTATTTGAGTTAAGTACTGATGAAGTATGTGTGTCAAGCTTTATGTGGTTGTATATCATTGCGGCTAAGTAATGATGAAGTATGTATGCCAAGTCTGTGTGGTTGTATATCATTAGGGCTAAGTCATGATGAAGTATGTGTGCCATGACTCTACGGATTTGTATGTCATTAGGGCTAAGTAATAATGAGGTATGTGTTTCAAGACTATATGTGGTTGCATATCATTAGAGCTTAGTAATGATGAAGTATGTGAGCCAAAGCTCTTTGTGGTTCTAAATCATTAAGGCTAAATAATGATGAAGTATGTGTGCCTAGGCTCCATGTGGATGTATATCATTAAGACTCAGTAGCAATGATGTATGTGTGCCAAGGCTCTATTTGCTAGTATATCATTAGGCATTAGTAAATATGACGTATGTGTGCCAAGGTCCTATGTGCTTGCATATAATTAGGGATAAGTCATAATGGTGTATGCATGCCAGAGCGCTATGTGGTTGTATATTATTAGGGCTAAGTAATGATGAAGTATGTGTGCCACGGCTGTGTGGTTCTATATCATTAGGGTTTAAGTAATGATGAAGTATGTGTGCAAAGCCCCAACATGGTTGTGTATCATTAAGGCTAAGTAATGATGAAGTATATGTCAAGACGATATGTGGTTGTATATCATTACGGCTAAATAATGATAAAGTATGTGTGCCAAGGCTCTATCTGGTTGTATATCATTAGGGCTTAGTAATAATGACGTATGTGTGTCAAAACTGTATGTGGTTGTATATCATTAGGGCTATGTAGTGATGAAGCATGTGTGCCAAGGCTGTATGTGGTTGCATATCATTAGAGCTAATTAATGATGAAGTATGTGTGCCAAGCCTGTGTGGTTGTATATCATTGGGGCTAAGTAAAGGTGAAGTATGTGTGCCAAGGCTGTATGTGATTGTATATCATTAGGGCTAAGTAATGATGAAGTATGTATACCAGGGCTGTGTGGTTTTATATCATTAGGGCTAAGTAATGATGAAGTATGTCTTTCAAGGCTCTATGTGGCTGTATACCATTAGGGCTAAGTAATTATGAAGTATGTGCAAAGGCCCAATATGGTTGTATATCATAAGGGATAAGTAAGGATGAAGTATGTTTGCCAAGACTCCATGTGGTTGTATACCATTAGGGCTAAATAATGAGAAATATGTGTGCCAAGGCTCTATGTGATTCTATATCATTAGGGCTTAGTAATGAAGTATGTCTGCCAAGGATGTGTGGTTGTATATCATTAGGGCTGCGTAATGATGAAGTATGTGTGCTAAGGTTCTGTGTGGTTGGATATCATCATGGCTAAGTAATGATGAAGTATGTGTGCCAAGGCTGTTTGGTTGTATATCATTAGGGCTAAGTAATGAAGTATATGTGCCAAGGCTCATTGTGGTTGTATATCATTATGGCTAAGTAATGATGAAGTATCTGTGCAATGCCTGTGTGGTTGTATATTATTAGGGCTAAATAATGATGAAGTTTGATTGTCAAGACTATATGTGGTTGTATA
The DNA here is from genome assembly GCF_019279795.1 of Protopterus annectens. Taxonomy (NCBI): domain Eukaryota; kingdom Metazoa; phylum Chordata; order Ceratodontiformes; family Protopteridae; genus Protopterus; species Protopterus annectens. The sequence goes on from NC_056725.1 coordinate 1,466,842,914, forward strand.
GCATTAGCGCTAAGTAATGAGAAGTATGTGTACCAAGGCTCTATGTGGTTCTATATCATTAGGGTTAAGTATTGATGAAGCATATGTGTCAAGACAATATGTGGTTGTGTATCATTAGGGCTAAGTAATGATGACGTAGTGTGCCAAGGCTCTTTGTGGTTGTATATTATTAGGGCTGTGTAATGATGAAGTATGTGTGCCAAATCTGTGTGGTTATATATCATAAAGGTTAAATAATGATGAAGTGTGTGCCATGGTTCTATGTGGTTGTATATCATTAGGCCTAAGTAATGATGAAGTATGTATACCGAGGCTCTATGTGGTTGTATATCATTAGTGCTATGTAATGAGGAAACATGTGTGCCAAGACCCTAAGTGGTTGTATATCATTAGGCCTAAGGAATGATGAAGTATGTGTGCCAAGGCTATGTGGTTGTATATCATTAGGGCTATGTAATGAGGAAGCTTGTGTGCCAAGACCCTAAGTGTTTGTATATCATTAGGCCTAAGTAATGATGAAGTATATGTGCCAAGGTTGTGTGGTTGTATATCATTATGGCAAAGTAATAATGAACTATGTGTACCAGGGCTCTATGTGGCTGTATATTATTAGTACTAACTAATGAGTAAATATGTGTACCAAGGCTCTATGTAGTTGTACATTAATAGGGCTAAGGAATGATAATGTATGTGTGCCAAGGCTGTGTGATTGTATTTCATTAGAGTTAAGTAATGATGAAGTATATGTGCCAAGACTGTTTGGTTGTATATAATTAGGGTTAAGTAATGATGTAGTATGTGTCAAGGCTGTGTGGTTGTATATCATTAGTGCTATGGAATGATGAAGTATGTGTGCCACGACTGTGTGATTGTACATAATCATGGTTAAGTAATGATGTAGTATGTGTGTCAAGTCTATTTATGGTTGTATATCATTACTGCTAAGTTATGATGAACTATGTGATCCAAGGCTGTGTGGTTGTATATCATTAGGGCTAAGAAATGATGAACTACTTATGTCATGACTATATGTAGTTGTATATCATTAGCGCTAAAGAATGATGAATTATGTGTGCCAAGGCCCTATGTGGTTTTATATCATTAGGGCTAAGTAATGATGAAGTATGTGTGTCTTTCCTATCTGGTGCTATATTATTAAGGCTAAGTCTCGATGAAGTATCTGTGCCAATGCTCTTTGAGGTTGCATATCATTAGGACTTAGTAACAATGATGTATGTGTGCCAAGGTTCTATTTGCTAGTATATCATATGGGATAAGTAAAGATAAAGTAAGTTTTCCAAGGCTTTATATGGCTGTATATCATTAGGGCTAAGTGATGATGAAGTATATGGGCCAAAGTCCAACATGGTTGTATATCATTAGGGTAAATAAGGATGAAGTATGTTTGCCAGGGCTCTATGTGGTTGTATATCATTAGTGCTAACTAATGACAAGTATATGTGCCCAGGCTCTATGTTATTGTATATCAATTGGGCTAAGTAATGATGAAGTGTGTGTGCCATGGCTGTCTTTTTCTATATCATTAGGGCTTAGTAATGATGAAGTATGTGTGTCAAGACTCTATGTTGTTCTATATCATTAAGGCTAAGTAATGATGAAGCATATCTGCCAAGGCCCTATGTGGTTATATATCATTAGGGCTAAGTAAGGATAAAGTATGTATGCCAAGGCTATGTGGTTTTATATATCATTTGGTCTAAATAATAGTGACATATGTGTACCAAGGCTCTATGTGGCTGTATATCATTAAGGCTAAGTAAAGATGAAGTATGTGGGCCAAGACCCTATGTGGTTGTATATCATTAGGGATAAGTCATAATGAAGCATCTGTGCCAGGGCTCTATGTGGTTGTATATCGTTAGGGTTAAGTAATGACAAGTACATGTGTCAAGGCTCTATGTGGCTGTGTATCATTAGGGCTAAATAATGATGAAGTATATGTGCCAAGCCTGTGTGGTGGTATATCATTACAGCTAAATAACTGTGAACTATGTGTGCCAAGGCTCTATGTGGCTGTATATCATTAGGGATAAGTAATGATGAAGTATGTCTGTCAAGACTATATGGGGGTGTACATCATTAGAGCTAAGTAATGAAGAGGTATGTGTGCCAAAGTCTATGTGGTTGTATATCATTAGGCTAACTAATAGAAAAGTATGTGTGCCAAGACTATATGTGGTTGTATATCATAAGGCTAAGTAATGATGAAGTATGTGTGCCATGGCTCTATGTGGTTGAATATCATTAGGGCTAAATAATGCCGACGTATATTTGCCAAGGCACCATGTGATTGTATATCATTAGGACTTAGTAACAATGATGTATGTGTGCCAAGGCTCTATTTGCTAGTATGTCATAAGGGATAAGTAAAGATGAAGTTATTGCGCCAAGGCTCTATGTGATTGTATATCCTTAGGCTAAGTAATAATGAAATATGTTTGACAAGGCTGTTTGGTTGTATATCATTAGGCCTATTTAATTATGAAGCATGTCTGTCAAGGCTCTATGTGGTTATATATCATTAGAGCAAAGTTAGAATGAAGTATGTATGCCAAGGCTCTGTGGTTGTATATCATTAGGGCTACGTAATGATGAAGTATGTGTGCCAATGTTATGTGGTTATATATCATTAGGGCTATGTAATGAGGAAGCATGTGTGCAAACCCTAAGTGGTTGTACATCATTAGGCCTAAGTAATGACGAAGTATGTGTGCCAAGGCTATGTGGTTATATATCATTAGGGCTATGGAATGAGGAAGCATGTGTGCCAAGACCCTAAGTGGTTGTATATCATTAGGCCTAAGAAATGATGAAGTATGTGTGCCAAGGCTGTTTGGTTGTATATCATTTGGGTAAAGTAATGATGAAGTGTGTGTGTGTGTGTGTGTGTCAAGGCTCTATGTGGCTGTATATACTTACTTCTAGCTAATAATGAAATATGTGTACCGAGCCTCTATGTGGTTATATATCATTAGTACTGAGTATTGATGAAGTATGTGTGCCAAGGCTCTAAGTGGTTGTATATTATTAGGGCTAAGGAATGATGAAGTATATGTGCCAAGGCTGTGTGATTGTATATCATTAGTGGTAAGTAATGATGAAGCATATGTGCCAAGACTGATTGTCTATCATTAGGACTAAGTAATGATGAAGTATGTGTGCAAAGACTATATGTGGTTGTATATCATTAGGGCTAAATAAACATAAAGTATGTTTGCCAAGATGGTGTGGTTGTATATCATTAGGGCTAAGTAATGATGAAATATGCATTTCAAGACTATATGTGGTTGTATGTCATTAGCGCTAAGTAATGATGAAGTATGTGTGCCAAGGCTGTGTGGTTGTATATCATTAGTGCTATGGAATGATGAAGTATGTGTGCCACGACTGTGTGATTGTACATAATCATGGTTAAGTAATGATGTAGTATGTGTGTCAAGTCTATTTATGGTTGTATATCATTAGGGCTAAGTTATTATGAAGTATGTGTGCCAAGGCTGTGTGGTTGTATATCATTACAACTAAGAAATGATGAAGTATGTGTGTATTACCTATGTGGTCATATATTATTAAAGCTAAGTCACGATGAAGTATGTGTGTCAGTGGTCTTTGTTGTTGTATATCATTAGGACTTAGTAACAATGATATATGTGTGCCAAGGCTCTATTTGCTAGTATATCATAAAGGATACATAAAGATGAAGTAAGTGTGCCAAGGCTCTATGTAGCTGTATATAATTAGTACAAACTAATAATGAAATATGTGTACCAAGGCTCTATGTGGTTGCATATCACTAGTGCTAAGTATTGATGAAGTATGTGTGCCAAGGCTCTTTGTGGTTGTATATTATTAGGGCTAAAGAATGATGAAGTATGTGTGCCTAGGCTGTGTGATTGTATATCATTAGTGGTAAGTAATGATGAAGTATATGTGCCAAGACTGTTTGATTGTATATCATTAGGACTATGAAATGATGAAGTATGTTTGTCAAGACTACATGTGGTTGTATATCATTAGGGCTAAGTAATGATGAAGTGTGTGTGTGTGTGCCAAGACTATGTGATTGTATATAATTAGGGTTAAGTAATGATGAAGTATGTGTATCAAGACTATATATGGTTGGAGATCATTAGGGCTAAGTTATGATGAAGTATGTGTGCCAAGTTTGTGTGGTTGTATATCATTAGGGCTAAGTAATGATGAAGTACTTGTGTCAAGACTATATGTGGTTGTATATCATTAGTGCTAAGGAATGATGAAGTATGTTTGCCAAGGCTCTATGTGGTTTTATATCGTTAGGGCTTGATAATGATGAAGTATGTGTGCCTTGGCTATGTGATGGTATATTATTAAGGCTATGTCACAATGAAATATGTGTGCCAGTGCTCTATGTGGTTGTATATCATTCTGGCTAAGTAATTATGAAGTATGTACTTCAAGACTATATGAGTATCTATATTATTTGAGTTAAGTACTGATGAAGTATGTGTGTCAAGCTTTATGTGGTTCTATATCATTCTGGCTAAGTAATGATGAAGTATGTATGCCAAGTCTGTGTGGTTGTATATCATTAGGGCTAAGTCATGATGAAGTATGTGTGCCATGACTCTATGGAGTTGTATGTCATTAGGGCTAAGTAATAATGAGGTATGTGTTTCAAGACTATATGTGGTTGCATATCATTAGAGCTTAGTAATGATGAAGTATGTGAGCCAAAGCTCTTTGTGGTTCTAAATCATTAAGGCTAAATAATGATGAAGTATGTGTGCCTAGGCTCCATGTGGATGGATATCATTAAGACTCAGTAGCAATGATGTATGTGTGCCAAGGCTCTATTTGCTAGTATATCATTAGGCATTAGTAAATATGACGTATGTGTGCCACGGTCCTATGTGCTTGCATATAATTAGGGATAAGTCATAATGGTGTATGCATGCCAGAGCGCTATGTGGTTGTATATTATTAGGGCTAAGTAATGATGAAGTATGTGTGCCACGGCTGTGTGGTTCTATATCATTAGGGTTTAAGTAATGATGAAGTATGTGTGCAAAGCCCCAACATGGTTGTGTATCATTAGGGCTACGTAATGATGAAGTGTATGTCAAGACGATATGTGGTTGTATATCATTACGGCTAAATAATGATAAAGTATGTGTGCCAAGGCTCTATCTGGTTGTATATCATTAGGGCTTAGTAATGATGATGTATGTGTGTCAAAACTGTATGTGGTTGTATATCATTAGGGCTATGTAGTGATGAAGCATGTGTGCCAAGGCTGTATGTGGTTGCATATCATTAGAGCTAATTAATGATGAAGTATGTGTGCCAAGCCTGTGTGGTTGTATATCATTGGGGCTAAGTAAAGGTGAAGTATGTGTGCCAAGGCTGTATGTGATTGTATATCATTAGGGCTAAGTAATGATGAAGTATGTATACCAGGGCTGTGTGGTTTTATATCATTAGGGCTAAGTAATGATGAAGTATGTCTTTCAAGGCTCTATGTGGCTGTATACCATTAGGGCTAAGTAATTATGAAGTATGTGTGCAAAGGCCCAATATGGTTGTATATCATAAGGGATAAGTAAGGATGAAGTATGTTTGCCAAGACTCCATGTGGTTGTATACCATTAGGGCTAAATAATGAGAAATATGTGTGCCAAGGCTCTATGTGATTATATATCATTAGGGCTTAGTAATGAAGTATGTCTGCCAAGGATGTGTGGTTGTATATCATTAGGGCTGCGTAATGATGAAGTATGTGTGCTAAGGTTCTATGTGGTTGGATATCATCATGGCTAAGTAATGATGAAGTATGTGTGCCAAGGCTGTTTGGTTGTATATCATTAGGGCTAAGTAATGAAGTATATGTGCCAAGGCTCATTGTGGTTGTATATCATTATGGCTAAGTAATGATGAAGTATCTGTGCAATGCCTGTGTGGTTGTATATTATTAGGGCTAAATAATGATGAAGTTTGATTGTCAAGACTATATGTGGTTGTATAGCATTAGCGCTAAGTAATGAGAAGTATGTGTACCAAGGCTCTATGTGGTTCTATATCATTAGGGTTAAGTATTGATGAAGCATATGTGTCAAGACAATATGTGGTTGTGTATCATTAGGGCTAAGTAATGATGACGTAGTGTGCCAAGGCTCTTTGTGGTTGTATATTATTAGGGCTGTGTAATGATGAAGTATGTGTGCCAAATCTGTGTGGTTATATATCATAAAGGTTAAATAATGATGAAGTGTGTGCCATGGTTCTATGTGGTTGTATATCATTAGGCCTAAGTAATGATGAAGTATGTATACCGAGGCTCTATGTGGTTGTATATCATTAGTGCTATGTAATGAGGAAACATGTGTGCCAAGACCCTAAGTGGTTGTATATCATTAGGCCTAAGGAATGATGAAGTATGTGTGCCAAGGCTATGTGGTTGTATATCATTAGGGCTATGTAATGAGGAAGCTTGTGTGCCAAGACCCTAAGTGTTTGTATATCATTAGGCCTAAGTAATGATGAAGTATATGTGCCAAGGTTGTGTGGTTGTATATCATTATGGCAAAGTAATAATGAACTATGTGTACCAGGGCTCTATGTGGCTGTATATTATTAGTACTAACTAATGAGTAAATATGTGTACCAAGGCTCTATGTAGTTGTACATTAATAGGGCTAAGGAATGATAATGTATGTGTGCCAAGGCTGTGTGATTGTATTTCATTAGAGTTAAGTAATGATGAAGTATATGTGCCAAGACTGTTTGGTTGTATATAATTAGGGTTAAGTAATGATGTAGTATGTGTCAAGGCTGTGTGGTTGTATATCATTAGTGCTATGGAATGATGAAGTATGTGTGCCACGACTGTGTGATTGTACATAATCATGGTTAAGTAATGATGTAGTATGTGTGTCAAGTCTATTTATGGTTGTATATCATTACTGCTAAGTTATGATGAACTATCTGATCCAAGGCTGTGTGGTTGTATATCATTAGGGCTAAGAAATGATGAACTACTTATGTCATGACTATATGTAGTTGTATATCATTAGCGCTAAAGAATGATGAAGTATGTGTGCCAAGGCCCTTTGTGGTTTTATATCATTAGGGCTAAGTAATGATGAAGTATGTGTGTCTTTCCTATCTGGTGCTATATTATTAAGGCTAAGTCTCGATGAAGTATCTGTGCCAATGCTCTTTGAGGTTGTATATCATTAGGACTTAGTAACAATGATGTATGTGTGCCAAGGTTCTATTTGCTAGTATATCATATGGGATAAGTAAAGATAAAGTAAGTTTTCCAAGGCTTTATATGGCTGTATATCATTAGGGCTAAGTAATGATGAAGTATATGGGCCAAAGTCCAACATGGTTGTATATCATTAGGGTAAATAAGGATGAAGTATGTTTGCCAGGGCTCTATGTGGTTGTATATCATTAGTGCTAACTAATGACAAGTATATGTGCCCAGGCTCTATGTTATTGTATATCAATTGGGCTAAGTAATGATGAAGTGTGTGTGCCATGGCTGTCTTTTTCTATATCATTAGGGCTTAGTAATGATGAAGTATGTGTGTCAAGACTCTATGTTGTTCTATATCATTAAGGCTAAGTAATGATGAAGCATATCTGCCAAGGCCCTATGTGGTTATATATCATTAGGGCTAAGTAAGGATAAAGTATGTATGCCAAGGCTATGTGGTTTTATATATCATTTGGTCTAAATAATAGTGACATATGTGTACCAAGGCTCTATGTGGCTGTATATCATTAAGGCTAAGTAAAGATGAAGTATGTGGGCCAAGACCCTATGTGGTTGTATATCATTAGGGTTAAGTCATAATGAAGCATCTGTGCCAGGACTCTATGTGGTTGTATATCGTTAGGGTTAAGTAATGACAAGTACATGTGTCAAGGCTCTATGTGGCTGTGTATCATTAGGGCTAAATAATGATGAAGTATATGTGCCAAGCCTGTGTGGTTGTATATCATTACAGCTAAATAACTGTGAACTATGTGTGCCAAGGCTCTATGTGGCTGTATATCATTAGGGATAAGTAATGATGAAGTATGTCTGTCAAGACTATATGGGGGTGTACATCATTACAGCTAAGTAATGAAGAAGTATGTGTGCCAAAGTCTATGTGGTTGTATATCATTAGGCTAACTAATAGAAAAGTATGTGTGCCAAGACTATATGTGGTTGTATATCATAAGGCTAAGTAATGATGAAGTATGTGTGCCATGGCTCTATGTGGTTGAATATCATTAGGGCTAAATAATGCCGACGTATATTTGCCAAGGCACCATGTGATTGTATATCATTAGGACTTAGTAACAATGATGTATGTGTGCCAAGGCTCTATTTGCTAGTATGTCATAAGGGATAAGTAAAGATGAAGTTATTGCGCCAAGGCTCTATGTGATTGTATATCCTTAGGCTAAGTAATAATGAAATATGTTTGACAAGGCCGTTTGGTTGCATATCATTAGGCCTATTTAATTATGAAGCATGTCTGTCAAGGCCCTATGTGGTTATATATCATTAGAGCCTAGTTAGAATGAAGTATGTATGCCAAGGCTATGTGCTTGTATATCATTAGGGCTAATTAATGATGAAGTATGTGTGCCACAAATGTGTGGTTGTATATCATTAGCCTCAGTAATGGTGAAGTATGTGTGCCAAGGCTCTATGTGGCTGTATATCGTTAGGGCTAAGTAGAGATGAAGTATGTGTGCCAAGGCTCTAAGTGGTTGTATAGCATTAGGGCTAAGTAATTATGAAGAATGTGTGAAAAGACTGTGTGATTATATATCATTAGGGCTAAGTAATGATGAAGTATGTGTGCCACGGTTGTGATGTTGTCTAGCATTAGGGCTAAGTAATGATGAAGCATGTATGCAAAGGTGTGTGGTTGCATAGCATTAGGGTGAAGTAATGATGAAGCATGTGTGCCAAGGCCCTATGGGGTAATATACCATTATGACTAAGTAATGACAAAGTGTATGTGCCAAAATTGTGTGGTTGTATAATCACCTTAGAGCTAAGTAATGATGAAGTATGTGTGCCAAGGCTGTGTGTTGTATATCATTAGGGCTAAGTAAAGGTGAAGTATGTGTGACATGCCTGTGTGGTTGTATATCATTAGGGTTAAGTAATGATGAAGTATATGTGTCAAGACAATATGTGGTTGTACATCATTACAGCTAAATAATGATCAAGTATGTGTGCTGAGTCTCTATCTGGTTGTATATCATTAGGGCTTAGTAATGATGAAGGATGTGTTTCAAGACTGTATGTGGTTGTATATCATTAGGACTATGTAATGATGAAGTATGTATGCCAAGGCTCTATGTGGTTGTGTATCATTAGGGCTAATTAATGATGAAGTATGTGTGCCAAGGCTCTAAGTGGTTGTATAGCATTAAGGCTACGTAATGATGAAGTATGTGCAAAAAGGCTGTGTTGTTGGATATCATTACAGCTAAGTAATGATGAAGTATGTGTGCCAAGACACTATGTGGTTGTATATCATTAGGGCTAAGTAATGATGAAGTATGTGTGCCAAAGCTGAGTGGTTGTGTAGGATTTGGGCTAAGTAATGATGAAGCATGTGTGCCAAGTTTGTGTGATTGTATAGCATTAAAGCTACGTAATGATGAAGCATGTGTACCAAAGCACAATGTGGTAATATATCATTAGGGCAAAGTAATGATGAAGTATGTTTCCCAAGGCTCTATCTGGCAGTATATAATTATGGCTAACTAATGATGAAGTATGTGTACCAAGGCTATATGTTCTTGTATTTCATTAGTACTAAGTAATGATGAAGTATGTGTCCCAAGGCTCTATGTGGTTGTATATCATTATGGCTAAGCAATCATGAAGTATGTATGCCAAGGCTTTATGTGGTTGTATATAATTAGCACTAAGTAATAACGAAGTATGTGTGCCAAGGCTGTGTGGTTCTATAACATTAGAGCTATGTAATGATGAAGAATGTTTTCTAAGTCCCTAAGTCGTATATCATTAGGGAAAAGTAATGATGAAGTATGTGTGCTAAAGCTGTATGGGGCTGTATATCATTAGGGCTAAGTAATGATGACTTATGTGTGTCAAGGCTCTATGTGGTTGTATATCATTAGTGCTCAGAATGAAGTTTCTGTGCCAAGACTACATGTGGTTGTATATCATTAGGGCTAGGTAATGATGAAGTATGTGTGTCAAGATTATTTGTGTTTGTATATCATTACCGCTAAGGAATGATGAAGTAGGTGTGCCAAGGCTCTCTGTAGTTTTGTATCATTAAGGCTAAGTAATGATGAAGTATGTTTCCCATGGCTGTGTGGTTGCATACTATTAAGGCTAAGTCACGACTGAGTATGTGTGCCAAGGCTCTATGTGGTTGGATATCATTAGGGCTAAGTAATGATGGAGTATGTACTTCAAGACTTTATGAGGTTATATATTATTTGAGCTAAGTAATGATGAAGTGTGTATGCCAAGGACCTATGTGGTTGTATATCATTAGGGCTAAGTAATGATGAAGTATGTGTGCCAAGGCTCTGTGGTTGTATATCATTAGGGCTAAATAATGGTAACATATGTGTGCCAAGGCTTTATGGGGCTGTATATAATTAGGGCTAAGTAATGGTGAAGTATGTGGGCCTACGCCCAACATTGTTGTATATCATTAGGGATAAGTCATGATGAAGTATGTGTGCCAGGGCTGTATGTGGTTGTATATCATTAGGGCTAACTAACAGTGAAGTATGTGTGCCAAGGCTCTATGTGGCTATATATCATTAGGTCTAAGTAATGGTGAAGTATGAGTGCCAAAGCTATGTGGTTGTATAGCATTACGGCCAAGTAATGATGAAGCATGTATGCCAAAGCCCTATGTGGTTGTATATCAGGGCTTAGTAATGATGAAGCATGTGTGCCAAGGCTGTGTGGTTGTATAGCATTAGGGTCTATTAATGATGAAGTATAAATGCCGAGGTCTATGTGGTTGTATGTCATTAAGGCTAAGAAATAGAGAAGTATGATTGTCAAGACTATATGGGGTTGTATATCATTAGAGCTAAGTAATGAAGAAGTATGTGTGCCAAAGTCTATGTGGCTGTATATCATTAGGCTAAGTAATAGTGAAGTATGTGTGCCAAGAATCTATGTGGTTGTATATCATTAGTGCTAAGCAATGATGAAGAATGTGTGCCATGGCTGTGTGGTTGTATATCATTAGGGCTTAGAAATGATGACTTATGCGTGCCAAGGCTCTATGTGGTTGTATATTATTAGGGCTAAGTAATGCTGACAGATATCTGCCAAGGCTCCATTTGGTGGCATATCATTAAGACTAAGTAACAATGATGTTTGCATGTCAAGGCTCTATGTGCTTGTATGTCATAAGTGATAAGCAAAGATGAAGTATGTGTGCCAATGCTGTATGTGGTTCTATATAATTAAGGCTAAATGATGAAGTATGTGTGCCAAGTCTCCATGTAGTTTACATCATTAGGACTTAGCAACAATGATGTATGTGTGCCAATGCTCTATTTGCTAGTATGTCATAAGGGATAAGTAAAGATAAAGTAAGTGTCCCAAGGCTCTATGTGGTTCTATATTATTAGGGCTAAGGAATGATGAAGTATGTGTGCCAAGGCTGTGTGATTATATATTATTAGTGGTAAGTAATGATGAAGTATGTGTGCCAAGTCAGCTTGATTGTATATCATTAGGACTAAGTAATGATGAACTGTGTGTGTCAAGACTATATGTGGTTGTATATCATTAGGGATAAATAATCATGAAGTATGTTTGCCAAGATTATGTGGTTGTATATCATTAGGGCTAAGTAATGATGAAGTATGTGTGTCAAGACTACATGTGGTCGTATATCATTAGTGCTAAAGAATGATGAAGTATGTATTTCAAGACTATATGAGGATCTATATTATTTGAGTGAAGTAATGATGAAGTATGTATGCCCTGGTTATGTGGTAGTATATTATTAAGGCTAAGTCACTATGAAGTATGTGTGCCAGGGCTCTATGTGGTTGTATATCATTACGGCTAAGTAATGATGAAGTATGTATGCCAAGTCTGTGTGGTTGTATATCATTAGGGCTAAGTAATGATGAAATATGTGTGCTAGGGCTATGTGGTTGTATATCATTAGGGCTAAGACATGATGAAGTATGTGTGCCATGACTCTATGGAGTTGTTTGACATTAGGGCTTAGGAATGATGAAATATGTGTGCCAAGACTGTGTGGTTGAATATCATTTGGGTAAGTAATGATGAAGTATGTGTGCCAAGGCTCCATGTGGTTGTATATCATTAGGACTAAGTAATGATGAAGTATGTACTTCAAGACTATATGAGGTTCTATATTATTTGAGCTAAGTAATGATGAAGTCTGTGTGCCAAGGCCGTATGAGGTTGTATATCATTAGGGCTAAGTAGTGATGACGCATGTATGCCAAAGCTGTGTGGTTGTACATCATTAGGACTGTGTAATGATGAAGTACGTTCACCAATGCTCTATGTGGTTTTATGTCATTAAGGCTTAAGTAATGATAAAGTATGTGTTCCAAGGCTCTATGCAGTTGTATATGATTAGGGCTACGTAATGATGAAGTATGTCTGCCAGGGCACTATGCGGTTGTATATCATTAAGGCTAAGCAATGAAGAAGTATGTTTGCCAAGGCTCTATGCTTTTGCATATCATTAAGGCAAAGTAATGATGAAGTATGTGTGCCAAGGCTCTATGTGGTTGCATAACATTAGGGCTAAGTAATGATGAAGTATGTGTGTCAAGAGTATATCTGGTTTTATATCAATACAGCAAAGTAATGATGAAGTATGTATGCCAAGACTTTGTGGTTATATGTCATTAGGGCTAAGTAATGATGAAGTATGTGTTTCAAGGCTATGTAGTTGTATAGAATTAGGGCTAGGTAATGATGAAGCATTTGTGGCTGTATATTACTAGGGCTAGTTAATGGTGACGTATATGTGCCAAGACGGTATGTGGCTGTATATCACTAGGGCTAAGTAATAATGAAGTATGTGGGCAAAGGCCAAATGTGGTTGTATATCATTAGGCTAAGTAAGGATTAAGTATGTATGCCAAGGCTCTATGTGGTTGTATAGCATTAGGGCTAATTAATGAAGTATGTATGCCAAGCCTGTGCGGTTGTATATCATTAGGGCTAAGTAATCATGATGTATGTGTGCCAAGTCTCTATGAGGCTGTATATCATTAGGCCTGAGAAATGATGAAGTATGTGTGCCAAAGCTGTTTGGTTGTATAGCATTATGGCTAAGTAATGATGAAGCATGTGTGCCAAGGCCCTGTGTAGTAATAAATCATTAAGGATAATTCCTGATGAAGTATATGCAGCAAAATGGTGTGGATATATATCATTAGAGCTAAGTAATGAGGAAGTATGTGTGCCAAGGCTCTATGTGGTTGTATATCATTAGGGCTAATTAATGATGATGTATGTGTGCAAAAAGAAAAAAAAAACAAAAAAATATTGCTTTTTCCCACTTTCTGAAAGTTAAGAAAGTTCAGTTACAGATTTGCTGTTCTGAACTGTTTGGAAGTTTCTAGAAGGCCAGTGCTTGCTTGGGCTAAAGGGAAGTCTCTGTGTTCACCAGTGGGAGTGCGTAACACTGAACAGCCTGCCTGTCCCTGGAGGAGTGGTTACTACCTTGAAGCTGTAGTTTTATTGGCCATTTTGGGTCAATTCTAAACTCCTTGATCTGTCTCTCTTAAAACCAGGTTGCCTCATGGTCTTGGCATCTTTTCAGGCTTGCTAGTTGTTGATGAAGCACCTACCAAGGGGAGAAAATGCTGAGAGAAGAAAAGGAGCCACTTTTGTGATTTTAAGTATTTTCTTCTGACTTTTTGTTAAGTTTTACTGCTTTGCCACCTACTTTTTGGCATTTTCCGGCTTGCTAAAGTTTATATCTGTAACAGTAACAGTACTTGGAACACATCTAGAGCCTGTTTACAGCATTTCCTGTGTTGCACTTAATTTAAAATAGTTTTCTCTCTAAAAACTGCATTTTGCCTGATTTTGGCATAGCACTCAAGTGTGGGGTCATTTATTGCACTGTTGTGATTATTTTTCTGCTTGTGTATCTCTGCTACCTTTAAACTACAACAAAAAGAAAAAAAACAAACAAATCTTGCTTTTTTCCCACTTTCTGAAAGTTAAGAAAGTTCAGTTACACATTTGCTGTTCTGAACTGTTTGGAAGTTTCAAGAAGGCCAGTGCTTGCTTGGGCTAAAGGGAAGTCTCTGCGTTCACCAGTGGGAGTGGTTAACACTGAACAGTCTGCCTGTCCCTGGAGGAGTGGTTACTACCTAGAAGCTGTAGTTTTATTGGCCATTTTGGGTCAATTCTAAACTCCTTGATCTGTCTCTCTTAAAACCAGGCTGCCTCATGGTTTTGGCGTCTTTTCAGCTTGCTAGTTGTTGCTGAAGCACCTACCAATGGGAGAAAATGCTGAGAGAAGAAAAGGAGCCACCTTTGTGATTTTAAGTATTTTCTTCTGATTTTTTGTTAAGTTTTACTGCTTTGCCGCCTACTATTTGGCATTTTCTGGCTTGCTAAAGTTTATATCTGTAACAGTAACAGTACTTGGAGCACATCTAGAGCCTGTTTACTGCATTTCCTGTGTTGCACTTAATTTAAAATCGTATTTTTCTCTAAAAACTGCATTTTACCTGATTTTGGCCTAGCACTCAAGTGTGGGGTCATTTATTGCACTGTTGTGATTATTTTGCTGCTTGTGTATCTCTGCTACCTTTAAACTACAACAAAAAGAAAAAAAAACTAAAAAATCTTGCTTTTTTCCCACTTTCTGAAAGTTAAGAAAGTTCAGTTACAGATTTGCTGTTCTGAACTGTTTGGAAGTTTCTAGAAGGCCAGTGCTTGCTTGGGCTAAAGGGAAGTCTCTGTGCTAACCAGTGGGAGTGGTTAACACTGAACAGCCTGCCTGTCCCTGGAGGAGTGGTTACTACCTAGAAGCTGTAGTTTTATTGGCCATTTTGGGTCATTTCTAAACTCCTTGATCTGTCTGTCTTAAAACCAGGCTGCCTCGTGGTTTTGGCATCTTTTCAGGCTTGCTAGTTGTTGCTGAAGCACCTACCAAGGGGAGAAAACACTGAGAGAAGAAAAGGAGCCACTTTTGTTATTTTAAGTATTTTCTTCTGATTTTTTGTTAAGTTTTATTGCTTTGCCACCTACTTTTTGGCATTTTCTGGCTTGCTAAAGTTTATATCTGTAACAGTAACAGTACCTGGAACACATCTAGAGCCTGTTTACTGCATTTCCTGTG
Source organism: Protopterus annectens (assembly GCF_019279795.1). Classification (NCBI taxonomy): domain Eukaryota; kingdom Metazoa; phylum Chordata; order Ceratodontiformes; family Protopteridae; genus Protopterus; species Protopterus annectens. Next base: position 1,466,858,294 of record NC_056725.1, read on the forward strand.
TTGCACTTAATTTAAAATTGTTTTTTTCTCTAAAAACTGCATTTTACCTGATTTTGGCCTAGCACTCAAGTGTGGGGTCATTTATTGCACTGTTGTGATTATTTTGCTGCTTGTGTATCTCTGTAACCTTTAAACTACAACAAAAAGAAAAAACAAAAAAATCTTGCTTTTTTCCAATTTTCTGAAAGTTAATAAAGTTCAGTTACAGATTTGCTGTTCTGAACTGTTTGGAAGTTTCAAGAAGGCCAGTGCTTGCTTAGGCTAAAGGGAAGTCTCTGCATTCACCAGTGGGAGTGGTTAACACTGAACAGTCTGCCTGTCCCTGGAGGAGTGGTTACTACCTAGAAGCTGTAGTTTTATTGGCCATTTTGGGTCAATTCTAAACTCCTTGATCTGTCTCTCTTAAAACCAGGCTGCCTCATGGTTTCGGCGTCTTTTCAGGCTTGCTAGTTGTTGCTGAAGCACCTACCAATGGGAGAAAATGCTGAGAGAAGAAAAGGAGCCACCTTTGTGATTTTAAGTATTTTCTTCAGATTTTTTGTTAAGTTTTACTGCTTTGCCGCCTACTATTTGGCATTTTCTGGCTTGCTAAAGTTTATATCTGTAACAGTAACAGTACTTGGAGCACATCTAGAGCCTGTTTACTGCATTTCCTGTGTTGCACTTATTTAAAATCGTTTTTTTCCTCTAAAAACTGCATTTTACCTGATTTTGGCCTAGCACTCAAGTGTGGGGTCATTTATTGCACTGTTGTGATTATTTTGCTGCTTGTGTATCTCTGCTACCTTTAAACTACAACAAAAAGAAAAAAACAAAAAATCTTGCTTTTTTCCCACTTTCTGAAAGTTAAGAAAGTTCAGTTACAGATTTGCTGTTCTGAACTGTTTGGAAGTTTCTAGAAGGCCAGTGCTTGCTTGGGCTAAAGGGAAGTCTCTGTGCTCACCAGTGGGAGTGGTTAACACTGAACAGCCTGCCTGTCCCTGGAGGAGTGGTTACTACCTAGAAGCTGTAGTTTTATTGGCCATTTTGGGTCATTTCTAAACTCCTTGATCTGTCTGTCTTAAAACCAGGCTGCCTCGTGGTTTGGGCATCTTTTCAGGCTTGCTAGTTGTTGCTGAAGCACCTACCAAGGGGAGAAAATGCTGAGAGAAGAAAAGGAGCCACTTTTGTTATTTTAAGTATTTTCTTCTGATTTTTTGTTAAGTGTTATTGCTTTGCCACCTACTTTTTGGCATTTTCCGGCTTGCTAAAGTTTATATCTGTAACAGTAACAGTACCTGGAACACATCTAGAGCCTGTTTACTGCATTTCCTGTGTTGCACTTAATTTAAAATTGTTTTTTTTCCCTAAAAACTGCATTTTACCTGATTTTGGCCTAGCACTCAAGTGTGGGGTCATTTATTGCACTGTTGTGATTATTTTGCTGCTTGTGTATCTCTGCTACCTTTAAACTACAACAAAAAGAAAAAAAACAAAAAAATCTTGCTTTTTTCTCATTTTCTGAAAGTTAATAAAGTTCAGTTACAGATTTGCTGTTCTGAACTGTTTGGAAGTTTCTAGAAGGCCAGTGCTTGCTTGGGCTAATGTGAAGTCTCTGTGTTCACCAGTGGGAGTGGTTAACACTGAACAGCCTGCCTGTCCCTGGAGGAGTGGTTACTACCCAGAAGCTGTAGTTTTATTGGCCATTTTGGGTCAATTCTAAACTCCTTGATCTCTCTCTCTTAAAACCCTACAACTCTCTTTTTGCGCGGTTTTGAACACTGAGCAGCATCGGGCAGTGCCGCCTAAACAGCTTTAAACTATTCCAGGCTCCACAAAGTCTGCTCTTCACTTTTTCCCTTAGAACTGTTCAAACTCTGAAAGTAATCACTCTATTCTCTTTCAAAAGCCCTGCACTTGCTCAGCTCTAATAAGGAAACATTAACTAACTAAAGCACTACACCCTCCTTGACTTCTCATAAGTATTAGACTCCCAATTGGTTCTTCCTGATTAAGTGAAAAATCAATTCCCTTCCCTAATCTGATCAGTAAAAAAACAGTTCCCTATACTAATCTGGTATGTCCAAAGGTCAGTTTCAATGTTACTCTCCAGTCCAGCTGGTGAATCTGGGAATTTTGAGGCAATGTTACAATTGCCTTATGTACACAGACAACCCTCTCCTCCTTCCAACAAACTCTAATACATGTGAGAGATGCAGTTACACAGCCAAACTGGAGGCAGAGCTCTCTCAACCCAAGACTGGCACAGTCAGTCAGGAGGAAAAGGTAACCACCCACACCACAAATCCAGTCTCACACAGACCTATTGCATCTGCATACCCAAAACATAAACACACCAAAACATACTCATAGGCTCTAAATAAAAATCTGCCTAAACAGCAAAGACCTCCTAAGCAGATATCCAAGCAACAGCCACTTCGCAACAATACCCACAAATCACATATCTCACAAAATCAGTGTGCCTCACAGTCACAGCCCTTAAGGCCAAACAACACACCAAATACACTTGTAATAGGGTACTCTATTGTCCGGCACACTGATGTCCCGCTCACCAGACTGAACAAGGAGAAGGTCACTGTAAGCTGCCTGTCGGGTGCCAGGATATGTCACATAACGCAAGCACTCAGGTCACTCCAAAGCAAGTACAAGTATGACTCCGTCATTGTCCATGCTGGTGTGAATGACCTGAGATGTACCTTCCTGGACTACATGAAAAGAGACATAAAGGATCTCTCTGACCATGTAGCCCAGGCTGGTATGACCCTGACCTTGAGTAGCATCTTGCCCTCACCAAGAATGATGCCACAGTATAAAGACAAAATGTTCAGTTTCAACAATTGGCTAAAGTATTGGTGTCATTCAAAGGGGATCCAGTGTCTGACAGCCTGGGATGACATGCTCGACAAGCCACGTTGCTTCGCTAGGGACAGCTTGCACCTGTCACCCTTAGGCTTTCGTATACTGGCCAAGGCTCTTGCCACCCCTATAGTGCCTTTTTAGGCAAGGCTCAAAGGAAAAACCCACCTCCATAGACAACCCAAAGATAAAAAAACTAAAGGTAATGCTACTCAATGCCAGAAGTCTAAACCTCAAGATGCACGCACTCGAGACTCTCCTCAGTATGGAGAAAATCGATGTCTGTGCAGTAACAGAAACCTGGGTCAAGGCTCCTGAGAGCACCCCAGGACTACCAGGTTATAACTCATACCATGTGTTTCAGCCACAAATCTCAGACCGAAGCACAAAAGAAGGGGGAGTATCTATATTCATCAAAGATACCTACACCTCCAGGTTAGTGGCACTGCACGAAGCATCGGAAACCATCCATGTGCAACTAACAGTGGGCAAAACTGCCTTTCAGTTTGTAGCCTGCTACAGAACACCCTCCCTATTACAGGAACCCCACTTGGCATTCCTGAGAACACTGGAGACTATGAAGGTCTCTCCAAACACTATGTTACTGGGTGACTTCAACTACCCAAACATTGACTGGGAAAACTACTCAAGCCCAAACACCCTCACCCAACAGTTCCCTGAATTTATAAACTCTAACACAATGGAACAACTGGTCACCACTCCCACAAGAGGGAACAACATATTGGACCTGGTCATCACCAACATGGGGACTCTATGTTCCACACCAGAGGTAAATCCCTCATTGGTAACATCAGACCATAAACAAATTTCCCTGGACATCCATATCCCATCCCCACCCCCAGCCAAGGAAATCACTGTAAAGAATTTCTCAAAAGCCAATTTTGCACTTCTCAAGACTGAGGTGGAATCCTTCAAAGCCCCTGGGCCAGAGGATAATACAGCCCAATCCACAGAATCCTTTACAAATGCATTCTATGAGCACCTGCAGGAATGCATGGATCGTGCTATCCCAAATAAAACCAAGACTCACTCCTCCAAAAACAGGAGACCGGTCTGGTGGACCCCAGCCATAAATAAGCTATACAACAGAAGGAGGAAGCTACTACATGACAGAGCAAAACCTCAAAAAGGGAAGGCATCTCTGATCAGTATTAGCAAGAAACTTCGATCCCTCATAAAATCATCAAAGGCCAGTTTCAAAAGAAAAATGCCCTAGACACTAAAGATAATCACAAGGCCTTCTTTAGTTATGTCAGGAACATGGGCGGAAACTCCCAGATATGCTCTGAATTGTTGCATAACGGTACAAAATATACTGAACCTACAGACGTAGCCAACATCCTGGCAGATTCAGCGCAAACATCTCCTCCTTCCCCCCCCAAAGGAGCAAATGCCTATCCCAACTGAATGTAACCTCCCTGACATCACAGATGCACAGGTGAAAGCTGCCCTCTCCAAAGCAAAAAAACACAGCATCTATGGGACTGGACGGTGTCCCAGGCTGTGTCTTACATGAGCTCCAAGAAGAACTGAACCCTCACATTAAGTCAATGTTCAAACTTAGCCTTACTACAGGATATGTACCCAAAGAATGGCGTACAGCTACAGTGGTCCCACTCCACAAAGGTGGTGCCACAACGAACCCTGGAAACTATCGCTCCATAAGCCTGACTAGTCTGGTCTGTAAAGCTATGGAGCATATTATCATGGAACTCATAAACAAAGACATTGGGAGCCTCCAGACACTGGACCCTACCCAATTCAGCTTTGTTAAGGGCAGATCCTGCCTCTTAAACCTAGTTGATTTCTTTGAAACAGTTACCAAAGCCATAGATGAGGGCAAGGTATTCCACACAGCCTACCTGGACCTCGCAAAAGCCTTCGACACAATACCCCACTCGGGCATCATAAATAAACTTACCAGCTTAAATATTAACCCCTATATCACAAGATGGGTTGCAAATTGGCTCAGAGATAGAACCCACATGGTCAGACTCGCAGGTGCCATGTCCAAATCCAAACCAGTTACAAGTGGCATCCCACAGGGCTCAGTCCTGGGACCTCTCTTGTTTGGTATATACTTCTCTGAGGTTCAGGCTAACACGGGGGGATTATGGGTGACAAAGTTCACAGATGACTGAAAATTGGGGGCCATAATTGAATCTCCAGCTGACACAAGCATCCTCCAAAAGGGTCTCACAGAGATGGATGCTTGGTGCCAGAGCCACGGCCTCAAGCTAAATGCTAAAAAGTGCATAGTCATCCCCTTTGGGAAAAACAAGGTGCCCACAAATTACCACATAGGTGGTAATCCATTAAGTACAGAAGAAGTAATTAGAGATTTGGGGACCAACGTAGATAGTAATCTCTCCTTTGATAATCACGTTGCCAAAGTGGCTAGAAAGATCTTTTATATAGCCCACCTTATCACGAAAAGGTTCACATCTAGATCAAGAGAGGTCATTGTGCCCCTCTACTCGTCACTCATCAGGCCCATAATTGAATACAATGCCCCTTTTGGGATGTACCTTACCCGACACCTGCAGCAACTGGAGAGACCCCAAAAGTACCTCACCAAGAGGATCATGGGCTACAAACAGATGTCCTATACAGCTCGACTAAAGAAACTCCAGCTCTACTCAGTTGCTTACCGCCTACTCAGAGGCGATCTATGCCTGACGTACAAAGCCATGTCAAACCCAGAATTAATGGACATGCTCCACCTCAAAAAAATCCAAGTCCCTTAGAGCTACACGCTCCAGGGACCTAAACCTCAGCAAAAAATAAATAGGACATGCTGGAGGGACAGATTCATTTCCCAGAGGCTCCCCTCACTCTGGAATAGAATCCCAATTCATGTTAGACATAGCCCCTCACTGACCCTCTTCAAGCGAAATTTGGACTCGTGGATGGGAAATCGCAAATTCACCCCTGGGATCTCTCCTGTGTCCCTGCTAGACAGAGGCACAGTAAACTAATCTTAAAAGGGTACCTTCTGTGACCTACTTTACAGAAGAACAGTAGGCTAATCTAATAGGGAGGCGGAAGCCAAATACACTCTGGCTAGGCTTATAAATGCCCTAGGGCAGATAGCCTAGTATCTACCTATGAACCTATGAACCTAAGACCCTATGTGGATATATATCATTAGGGATAAGTAATGATGAAGTATGTATACCAAGGCTGTTTGGATGTATATCATTAGGGATAAGTAATGGTGAAGTATGTGTGCCCAGGCTCTATGTGGCTGTATATAATTAGGGCTAAGTAATGAAGAAGTATGTGGCCAAAGGCCGAATATGGTTGTATATCATTATAGATAAGTATGGATGAAGTATGTGTGCCAAGGCCCTATGTGGTTGTATATCATTAGGGCTAAGTACTGATGAAGCATATGTGTCAAGATGATATGTGGTTGCATATCATTAGGGCTAAGTAATGTTGAAGTATGTGTACCAAGGCTGTTTGGTTGTATATCATTAGAGCTAAGTAATGAACTATATGTGCCAAGGCTCCACGTGGTTGTATATCATTACTGCTAAGTAATGATGAAGTATGTGTGTCAAGGCTCTATGTGATTGTATATCATTAAGGGCTAAGTGATGATGAACTAGGTGTGCCAAGGCTGTGTGGTTGTATATCACTAGGGCTAAGTTATCATGAAGTATGTGTGCCAAGGCTCTATGAGGCTGTATATCATTAGGCCTGAGTAGCGATGAAGTATGTGTGCCAAGGCTGTTTGGTTGTATAGCATTACGGCTAAGTAATTATGAAACATGTGTGCCAAGGCCCTATGTAGTAATATATCATTAGTGATAAGTAATGATGAAGTATGTGTGCCAAGGCCCTATGTGGTTATATATCATTAGGGCTAAGTAATGATGAAGTATGTATACAAAGGCTGTTTGGCTGTATATCATTAGGGATAAGTAATGGCGAAGTCTGTGTGCCCAGGCTTTATGTGGCTATATATCATTAGGGCTACGTAATGATGATGTATGTGGCCAAAGGCCCAATATGGTTGTATATCATTGGGATGAGTATGGATGAAGTATGTTTGCTAGGCTCTATGTGGTTGTATATCATTAGGGCTAAGTCATGTTGAAGTATGTGTGCCAGGGCTCTATGTGGTTGTATATCATTAGGGCTAAGTAATGAGAAGTATGTGTGCCAAGGCTCTGTGTGGTTGTATATCATTAGGGCTAAGTACTGATGAAGCATATGTGTCAAGACAATATGTGGTTTTATATCATTAGGGCTAAGTAATGATGAAGTATGTGTACCAAAGCTGTTTGGTTGTATATCATTAGGGCTAAGAAAAGAACTATATGTGCCAAGGCTCCACGTGGTTGTATATCATTTCAGCTAAGTAATGATGAAGTATGTGTGTCAAGGCTCTATGTGATAGTTCATCATTACTTAGCCTTTAATGATATACAATGTGTGCCAAGGCTGTGTGTTTGTATATCTTTAAGGCCAAATAATGACGAAGAGTGTGCCATGGTTCTATGTGGTTGTCTAACATTAGGCCAAGTAATGATGAAGTATGTGTGCCAAGGTTGTTTAGTTGTATATCGTTTGGGCTAAGAAATGAAGTATATGTGCCAAGGCTCGACATGGTTGTATATCATCACTGCCAAGTAATGATGAAGTATTTGTGTCAAGGTTTTATGTGGTTGTGTATCATTAAGGGCTAAATAATGATGATGTATGTGTACAAAGGGTCTATGTGGTTGTATATCATTAGGGCTAAGTAATGATGAAGTATGTGTGTCAAGGCTATGTGGTTGTATGTCATTAGGGCTATGTAATGAGGAATCATGTGTGCCAATACCCTACGTTGTTGTATATCATTAGGCCTAATTAATGATCAAGTATGTGTACCAAGGCGGTGTGGTTGTATATCATTAGGGCAAAGTAATGGTGAAGTATGTGTGCCAATGCTATATGTGGCTAAATATAATTAGTACTAACTACTGATGAAATATGTGTACCAAGGCTCTATGTGGTTGTATATCATTAGTACTAAGTAATGATGAAGTATGTGTGCCAAGGCTCTGTGTGGTTGTATATTATTAGGGCTAAGGAATGATAAAGTATGTGTGCCAAGGCTGTGTGATTATATATCATTAGCGGTAAGTAATGATGAATTGTGTGTGCCATGTCAGTTTGATTGTATATCATTAGGACTAGGTAATGATAACTATGTGTGTCAAGACTATATGTGGTTGTATATCATTAGGGCTAAGTAATCATGCAGTATTTTTGCCAAGACTGTGTGGTTGTATATCATTAGGACTGAGTAATGATGAAGTATGTGTGTCAAGACTACCTGTGGTTGTATATCAATAGCGCTAAGTAATGAAGTATGTATGCCAAGGCTGTGTGGTTGTAGATCATTAAGGCTATGGAATGATGAAGTATGTGTACCAAGACTGTCTGATTGTATATCATTAGGGTTAGGTAATGATGAAGTATGTGTGTCAAGACTATATATGGTTGTATATCATTAGGGCTAAGTTATGATGAAGTATGTGTGCCAAGGCTGTGTGGTTGTATATCATTAGGGCTAAGTAATGATGAAGTACATGTGTCAAGACTACATGTGGTTCTATATAATTAGCGCTAATGAATAATGAAGTATATATTTCAAGACTATATGAGGATCTATATTATTTGAGATAAGTAATGATGAAGTATGTGTGCCAAGGCCCTATGTGGTTGTATATCATTACGGCTAAGAAATGATGAAGTATGTATGCCAAGTCTTTGTGGTTGTATATCATTAGGGCTATGTAATGATGAAATATGTGTGTTAGGGCTGTGTGGTTGTATATCATTAGGGTAAGTCATGATGAAGTATGTGCCACGACTCTATGGAGTTGTCTGTCATTAGGGCTTAAAAATTATGAATTATGTGTGCCAAGACTGTGTGGTTGATTATCATTTTGGCTAAGTAATGATGACGTACGTGTGCCAAGGCTTTATGTGGTTGTATATCATTAGGACTTAGTAACAATGATGTATGAGTGCCAATGCTCTATTTGCTAGTATATCATAATGGATAAGTAAAGATGAAGTAAGTGAACCAAGGCTCTATGTGGCTGTATATCATTAGGGATAAGTAATGATGAGGTATGTGGGTGAAGGCCAAACATGGTTGTATATCATTAGGGTAAGTAAGGATGAAGTATGTGTGCCAAGGTCCTGTGTGGTTGTATATCATTAGGGATAAGTCATGATGAAGTATGTCTGCCATGGCTCTATCTGGTTGTATATCATTAGGGATAAGTAATGACAAGTATATGTGCCAAGGCTCAATGTGATTGTATATCATTAGGGCAAAGTAATGATGTAGTATGTGTACCATGGCTGTTTGCTTCTATATCATAAGGCCAAGTAATGATGAAGTATGTTTGTCAAGGCTATATGTGGTTTTATATCATTAGAGCTAAGTAATGATGAAGTACGTGTGCCAAGGCTCTATGTGGTTCTATATCATTAAGGCTAAATGATGATGAAGCATGTCTGCGAAGGCCCTATGTAGTTATATATCATTAGGGCTAAGTAAGGATGAAGTGTGTTTGCCATGGCTATGTGGTTGTATATCATTAGGGCTAAAGAATGGTGGCATATGTGTGCCAAGGCTTTATGGGGCTGTATATCATTTGGGCTAAGTAATGATGAAGTATGTGGGCCTACGCTCAACATGGTTGTATATCATTAGGGATAAGTCATGATGAAGTATGTGTGCCAGGGCTCTATGTGGTTGCATATCATTAGGGCAAACTAACGGTGAAGTATGTGTGCCAATGCTCTATGTGGCTATATACCATTAGGTCTAAGTAATGGTGAAGTATGAGTGCCAAGGCTATGTGGTTGTATAGCATTATGGCCAAGTAATGGTGAAGCATGTGTGCCAAGGCCCGATGCGGTTGTATATCAGGGCTTAGTAATGATGAAGCATGTGTGCCAAGGTCTGTGTGGTTGTATGTCATTACGGCTAAGAAATGGTGAAGTATGATTGTCAAGACTATATGGGGTTGTATATCACTAGAGCTAAGTAATGAAGAAGTATGTGTGCCAAAGTCTTTGGGGTTGTATATCATTAGGCTAAGTAATAGTGAAGTATGTGTGCCAAGACTCTATGTGGTTGTATATCATTAGGGCTAAGCAATTATGAAGAATGTGTGCCAAGGCTGTGTGATTGTATATCATTAGGGCTTAGTAATGATGACTTATGTGTGCCTAGGTTCTATGTGGTTGTATATCATTTGGGCTAAGTAATGCTGATGTATATCTGCCAAGGCTGCATTTGGTGGTATATCATTTGGACTAAGTAATAATGATGTATGTGTACGAAGGCTCTTTGTGCTTGTATGTCATAAGGGATAAGTAAAGATGAAGTATGTGTGCCAATGCTCTATGCGGTTCTATATCAATAAATAATGATAAAGTATGTGTAGCAATGCTCCATGTAGTTGTATATCATTAGAACTTAGTACCAATGATGTATGTGTGCCAAGGCTTTATTTGCTAGTATGTCATAAGGGATAAGTAAAGATGAAGTAAGTGTGCCATGCCTCTTTGTGATTGTTTAAAATTAGCCTAAGTAATGATGAAGTATGTCTGCCAAGGCTACGTGGTTGTATATCATTAGGCCTATGTAATGATGAAGCAAGTCTGCTAAGGCCCTATGTGGTTATATATCATTAGGGCTAAGTAAGGATGAATTATGTGTGCCAAGGCTGTGTGGTTGTATATCATTAGGGCTAAATAATGGTGAAGTATGTGTGCCAATGCTCTGTGTGGCTGTATATATTTAAGGATAAATCATTATGAAGTGTGTGTGTCAGGGCACTATATGGTTGTATATCATTAGGGCTAAGTAATGGCAAGTATGTGTGCCAAGGCTCTGTGTGGTTGTATATCATTAGGGCTAATTAATGTTGAAGTGTGTGTGCCAAGACTGTGTGTTTGTATACACGACTGTGTGTTTGTATATCATTAGGCCAAAGTAATGGTGAAGTATGTGTGCCAAGCCTCTATGTGGTTATATAACATTAAGCTAAGTAAGGATGAGGCATGTGTGCCAAGTCTGTGTGGCTGTATATCATAGGGCTAAGTAATGATGAAGTATGTGTGTTAAGGCTGTGGATTTGTATAGCATTACGGCCAAGTAATGATGAAGCATGTGTGCCAAGGCCCTATGTGGTTATATAACATTAGGGCTTAGTAATGATGAGGTATGTGTGCCAAGCCTGTGTGGTTGTATATCATAGGCTAAGTAATGATGAAGTATCTGTGCCAAGGCTGTTTGGTTGTATAACATTAAGGCCAAGTAATGATGAAGCATGTGTGCCAAGTCCCTATGGGGTAATATATCATTAGGGCTAAGTAATGATGAAGTAAGTGCACCAAAATTGTGTGGTTATATAACCTTAAAGGTAAGTAATGATGAAGTATGTGTGCCAAGGCTCTATGTGCTTGTATATGGGAAATGTAATGATGAAGCATGTGTGCCAAGGCCCTATGTGGTTATATATCATTAGGACTAAGTAATGATGATGTATGTATTCAAAGGCTATGTGGTTCTATATCATTAGGGCTAAGTAATGGTGAAGTATGTGTGCCAAGGTTCTATGTGGCTGTATAGCATTAGGTAATGATGAATATGTGTGCAACATATTGCACATGGTTGTACATCATTAGGGCTAAGTAAGGATGAAGTACGTTTGGCAAGGCTCTAAGTGGTTGTCTATCATTAGGGCTAAATCATAATGAAGTATGTCTGCCAGGGCTCTATGTGGTTATATATCATTAGGGCTAAGTAATGAGAAGTGATAAGGCTCTATGTGGTTGTATATCTTTAGCACTTAGTAATGATGAAGTTTGTGTGCCAAGCCTATGTGGTTGTATATCATTAGGGCTAAGTAATGATGAAGTATACTTGTCAAGATAATATGTGGTTGTATATCATTAAGGCTAAGTAATTATGAAGTATGTGTGACAAGGCTCTATGTGGGTATATATCATTAGAACTAAGTAATGATGAAGTCTGTGTGCAAAGGCTGTGTGATTGTATATCTTTAGGGTGAAGCAATAATGAAGCATGTGTGCCAAGGCCCTTTGTGGTTATATATCATTAGGGTGAAGTAATGATGAAGTATATATACAAAGCTGTTTGGTTGTATGTCATTAGGTGCTAAGTAGTGATGAAGTATGTGTGCCACGGCTGTGTGATTGTATAGCATTAGAGATAAGTAATGATGAAGAATGTGTGCCAAGGTTCTATATGGCAATATATCATTAGGGCTAAGTAATGATGAAGTATGTGTGAAAAATTGTGTGATTGTATATCATTAGAGCTAAGTAAGGATGAAGTATGTGTGCCAAGGCTCAATGTGGTTCTATATTATTTGGGCTAAGTAATGATGAAGTATGTGTGCCAATGCTGTGTGGTTGTATATCATTAGGGCTATTTAATGATGAAGCATGTGTGCTAAGGCCCTATGTGGTTATATATCATTATGGCTATGTAATGATTAAGTATGTATGCCAAGGCTATTTGGTTGTATGTCATAAGGGCTAAGTAATGGTGACGTTTATGTGCCAAGGTCTATGTGGCTGTATATCATTAGGCCTAAGTAATGAAATATGTTTGCCAAGGCTCTGTGTGGTTGATAGCATTAGGGCTAAGTAATGATAAAGGATGTGTGAAAAGACTGCGTGGCTGTATATTATTAGGGCTAAGTATTGAAGAAGTATGTGTGGCAAGGCTTTCTCTGGTTGTATATCATTAGGGCTAGGTAATGGTGAATTATGTGTGCCAAGGCTCTATGTGGCTGTATATCATCATAGCTAGGTAATGATGATGTATGTATGCCAAGGCTGTGTGGTTGTATAGCATTAGGGCTACGTAATGATGAAGCATGTGTGCCAAGGCTATGTTGTTGTATATCATTAGGGCTATGTAATGAGGAAGCATGTGTGCAAAGACCCTAAATTGTTGTATATCATTATGGCTAAGGAATGATGAAGTATGTGTGCCAAGGCTGTGCGATTATATATCATTAGTCGTAAGTAATGATGAAGTATATGTGCCAAGACTCTTTGACTGTATATCATTTGGACTAAGTAATGATGAAGTATGTGTGTCAAGACTACATGTGGGTGTATATCATTAGGGCTAAGTAATGAAGTATGTGTGCCAAGGCTGTGTGGTTTTATATCATTATGGCTATGTAATGATGAAGAATGTATGCCAAACCCCTAACTTGTATATCATTAGGGCAAACAAATGAAGTATGTGTGCCAAGGCTCTATGTGGCTATATATCATTAGGGCAGACAAATGAAGTATGTATCCCAAGTCTGCGTGGTTGTATATCATTATGGCTAAGTCATGATGAAGTATGTGTGCCATGACTCTATGTAGTTGTATGTTATTTAGGCTTAGTAATGATGAAGTATGTGTGCCAAGTCTGTGTGGTTGTATATCATTATGGCTAAGTAGTGATGAAGTATGTATGCCAAGGCTGTGTGGTTGTATATCATTAGGTCTAAGTAATGGTGAAGTATGTTTTCCAATGCTCTGTGTGGTTGTATATCATTAGGGCTAAGTAATGATGAAGTATGTGTGCCACGGCTGTGTGGTTCTATATCATTAGGGCTAAGTAATGATGAAGTATGTGTTCCAAGACTGTGTGGTTGTATCTCATTAGGGCTAAGTAATGATGAAGTATGTTTTTCAAGACCATATTTGGTTGTATATCATTAGAGCTAAGTAATGATGAAGTATATGTGCCAACGTTCTATGTGGTTTTATATCATTAAGGTTAAATAATGATGAAGTATGTGTGCTAAGGCTCCATGTGGTTGTATATCATTAGGACTTAGTAACAATGATGCACGTGTGCCAAGGCTCTGTTTGCTAGTATATCATAATGGATAAGTAAAGATGAATTAAGTGTGCCAAGGCTCTATGTGATTGTTTATCATTAGGTTAAGTAATGATGAAGCTTGTCTGCCAAGGTCCTATGTGGTTATATATCATTATGTCTAAGTAAGGATAAAGTATGTATACCAAGGCAATGTGGTTGTATAATGAAGTATGTGGGCAAAGGGCCAACATGGTTGTTTATCATTAGGGTAAGTAAGGATGAAGTATGTCTGCCAAGGTTCTATGTGGTTGTATATCATTAGGGATAAGTCAGGATGAAGTATATGTGTGCCAAGGCTCTATGTGGTTGTATATCATTAGGGCTAATTAATAATGAAGTATGTGTGCCAAGCCTGTATGGCTCTATATCATCAGGGCTAAGTAATGGTGAAGTATGTGTGCCATGGCTCTATGTGGCTGTATATCATTAGGGCTAAGTAATTATGAAGTATGTGGGCTAAGGTTCTAAGTGATAGTATAGCATTAGGGCTAAGTAATGATGAAGTATGTGTGAAAAGACTGTGTAGCTGTATATCATGAGGGCTAAGTAATGATGAAGTATGTGTGCCAAGGCTCTGTGTGGTTGTATATCATTAGGGGTAAGTAATGGTGAAGTATGTGTACCAAAGCTGTGTGGTTGTATAGTATTATGGCCAAGTAATGATGAAGCATGTGTGCCATGGCCCTCTGTGGTTATGTAATATTAGGGCTAAGTAATGATAAAGTATGTATGCCGAGCCTGTGTGGTTGTTTATCATAGGCTAAATAATGATGAAGTATGTGTACCAAGGCTGTGTGGTTGTATAGCATTAGGGCTATGTAATGATGAAGCATGTGTGCCACGGCCCTATGGGGTAATATATCATTAGGGCTAAGTAATGATGAAGTATGTGTGCCGAAACTGTGTGGTTGTATAACCTTAAAGCTAAGTAATGATGAAGCATGTGTGCCAAGGCTCTATGTGGTTGCATATCATTAGGGATAAGTAATGATGAAGTATGTGTGCCAAGGTCTATATGGTTGTATGTCATTAGGGCTAAGAAATGGTGAAGTATGTTTGTCAAGACTATATGGGGTTGTATATCATTAGAGCTAAGTAATGAAGAAGTATGTGTGCCAAAGTCTATGTGGTTGTATATCATTAGGGCTAAGTAATGGTAAAGTATGTATGCCAAGACTCAATTTGGTTGTATATCATTAGGGCTGAGTAATGATGACTTATGTGTGCCAAGACTCTGTGATTGTATATCATTAGAGCTAAGTAATGATAAGGTATGTTTGCCAAGGCTCTATGTGGTTGTATATCATTAGGACTTAGTAACAATGATGCACATGTGCCAAGGCTTTGTTTGCTAGTATGTCATAAGGGATAAGTAAAGATGAATTAAGTGTGCCAAGGCTCTATGTGATTGTTTATCATTAGGCTAAGTAATGATGAAGTATGTGTGCCAAGGCTGTGTGGTTGTATAATGAAATATGTGGGCAAAGGGCCAACATGGATGTTTATCATTAGGGTAAGTAAGGATGAAGTATGTGTGCCAAGGTTCTATGTGGTTGTATATCATTAGGGATAAGTCAGGATGAAGTATATGTGTCCCAGGACTCTATGTTGTGTATCACTAGGGCTAAGTAATGCCAAGTATGTGTGCCAAGGCTTTATGTGGTTGTATATCATTAGGGCTAATTAATAATGAAGTATGTGTGCCAATCCTGTATGGCTCTATATCATTAGGGCTAAGTAATGGTGAAGTATGTGTGCCACGGCTCTATGTGGCTGTATATCATTAGGGTTAAGTAATTATAAAGTATGTGTGCTAAGGTTCTAAGTGATAGTATAGCATTAGGGCTAAGTAATGATGAAGTATGTGCAAAAAGACTGTGCAGTTGTATATCATGAGGGCTAAGTAATGATGAAGTATGTGTGCCAAGGCTTTGCGTGGTTGTATATCATTAGGGGTAAGTAATGGTGAAGTATGTGTGCCAAGGCTGTGTGGTTGTATAGCATTAGAGCTATGTAATGATGAAGCATGTGTGCCAAGGCCCTATGGGGTAATATATCATTAGGGCTAAGTAATGATGAAGTATGTGTGCCAAGGTCTATGTGGTTGTATGTCATTAGGGCTAAGAAATGGTGAAGTATGTTTGTCAAGACTATATGGGGTTGTATATCATTAGAGCTAAGTAATGAAGAAGTATGTATGCCAAAGTCTATGTGATTGTATATCATTAGGGCTAAGTAATGGTGAAGTATGTATGCCAAGACTCAATTTGGTTGTATATCATTAGGGATAAGTAATGATGATGTATGTGTGTCAAGGTTCTAAGTGGTTGTATATCATTAGGTCTAAGTAATGATGACTTATGTGTGCCAAGACTCTGTGATTGTATATCATTAGAGCTAAGTAATGATAAGGTATGTTTGCCAAGGCTCTATGTGGTTGTATATCATTAGGTCTAGGTAATGCTGAAGTATATCTGCCAAGGCTCCATTCGGTGGTATATCATTAGGACTTTGTGCCTTGGCACACATACATCATTGTTACTATGTGCTTGTATGTCATAAGGGATAACTAAAGATGAAGTATGTGTGCCAAGGCTCTATGTGGTTCTATGTAATTAAGGCTTAATAATGATTAAGTATCTGAGCCAAGACTCCATGTGGTTGTATATCATTAGGACTTAGTACCGATGATGTATGTGTGCCAACGCTCTATTTGCTAGTATGTCATAAGGGATAAGTAAAGACGAAGTAAGTGTGACAAGTCTCTATGTGATTGTATAGCATTAGGCTAAGTAATAATGAAGTATGTGTGCCAAGGCTGTGTGATTGTATGTCATTAGGCCTAAGTAATGGTGAAGTATGTGTAACAAGGCTCTATGTGGCTGTATATCTTTAGGGCTAAGTATTGATGAAGTATGTGTGCCAAGGCTCTAAATGATTGTATAGCATTAGGGCTATGTAATGATGAAGTATGTGTGAAAAGACTGTGTGGTTGTATATCATTAGGGCTAAGTAATGATGAATCATGTGTGCCAAAGTTGTGTGATTATATAACCTTAGAGCTAAGTAAAGTGTGCCAAGGTTGTATGTGGTTGTATATCATTAGGGCAAAGTAAAGATGAAGCACGTGTGCCAAAGCCCTATGTGGTTATATATCATTAGGCCTAAGTAATGATGAAATATGTATTCCAAGGCTGTGTGATTCTATATCATTAGGGCTAAGTAAAGGTGAAGTATGTGTGCCAAGGCTTTATGAGGCTGTATAACATCAGGTCTAAATAATGATTAATTATGTGTGCAAAGCCCAACATGGTTGTATATCATTAGATCTAAGTAATGAAAAAGTATGTGTGCCAAGGCTCTATGTGGTTGTATATCATTAGGGCTAGGTAATGGTGAAGTATGTGTGCCAAGGCTCTATGTGGCTGTATATCATTAGGGCTAAATAATGAAGTATATATGCCAAGACTGTGTGGTTGTATATTATAGGGCTAAATAATTATGAAGTATGTGCCAAGGCTTTGTGGGTGTATAGCATTAGGGCTAACGAATGATGAATCATGTGTGCCAAAGCCCTATGTTGCAATATATCATTAGGGCTAAGTAATGACTAAGTATGTGTGCCAAAATTGTGTGGTTATATATCATTTGAGCTCAGTAATGATGAAGTATATATGCCAATGCTCTGTGTGGTTGTATATCATTAGGACTAAGTACAAATAATGTATGCATGCCAAGTCTCTATGTCCTTCCATGTCATAAGGATAAAGTAAAGTTGAAGTATGTGTGCCAAGGCTATATGTGGTTGTATATCATTAGGGCATAGTAATAATTAAATATGTGTGCCATGGCTCTTATTCAGTTTTATATCATTAGGGCTAAGTAATGATGAAGTGTGTATACCAAGGCTGTGTGACTGTTTATCATTAGGGCTAACTGATGATGAAGAATGTGTGCCAAGGATCTATGTGGTTATATAATCATAATGGCTAAGTAATAATGAAGTATGTATGCCAAGGCTTTGTTGTTGTAGAGCATTAGGCTAAGTAATGATGAAGCATGCATGCCAAGGCTCTATGTTGCAATATATCATTACGGCTAAGTATTGATGAAGCATGTGCACCAAAATTGCATTGTTGTATATCATTAGAGTAAGTAATGCTGAAGTATGTCTGCCAAGGCTCTATGTAGTTGCATAGAATTAGGGCTAAGTAATAATGAAGTATGTGTGCCAAGGCTCTAAATGGTTGTATAGCATTAGGGCTAAGTAATGATGAAGTTTGTGTGAAAAGACTGTGTGGTTGTATATCATTAGGGCTAAGTAATGATGAAGCATGTATGCCAAGGCCCTATGTTCTTATATAATGTTAGGGCTAAGTAATGACTAGGTTTGTATGCCATGTCTGTGTGGTTGTATATCATAGGACTATGTATTGATGAAGGTTGTGTGCCAAGGCTATTTGGTTGTATAGCATTAGGGCCAAGTAATGATGAATCATGTGTGCCAAAGTTGTGTGGTTATATAACCTTAGAGCTAAGTAATGATGAAGCATGTGTGCCAAGGCTGTATGTGGTTGTATATCATTAAGGCAAAGTAATGATGAAGCACATGTGGCAAAGCCCTATGTGGTTATATATCATTAGGCCTAAGTAATGATGAAATATGTATTCCAAGGCTGTGTGGTTCTATATCATTAGGGCTAAGTAAAGGTGAAGTATCTGTGCCAAGGCTTTATGTGGCTAGATAACATTCGGTCTAAGTAATGATTAACTATGTGTGCAAAGCCCAACATGGTTGCATATCATTAGAGCTAAGTAATGAAGAAGTATGTGTGCCAAGGCTCTATGTGGTTGTATATCATTAGGGCTAGGTAATGGTGAAGTATGTGTGCCAAAGCTCTATGTGGCTGTATATCATTAGGGCTAAATAATGAAGTATATATGCCAAGGCTGTGTGGTTGTATATCATAGGGCTAAATAATTATGAAGTATGTGCCAAGACTTTGGTTGTATAGCATTAGGGCTAACTAATGATGAAGCATGTGTGCCAATGCCCTATGTCGCAATATATCATTAGGACTAAGTAATGACTAAGTATGTGTGCCAAAATTTTGTGGTTATATATCATTTGAGCTAAGTAATGATGAAGAATGTATGCCAACACTCTGTGTGGTTGTATATCATAAGGACTAAGTAATAATGAAGCTTGTGTGCCAAGGTCCTATGTGGTTATATATCGTTAGGGCTAAGTAATGATGAAGTATGTATACTTAGGTTGTGTGGTTGCATATCACTAGGGCAAAGTAATGGTGAAGTACGTGTGCCAAGGCTTTATGTGGCTGTATATCATTAGGGCTAAGTAATGATGAAGTAACTGTGCAAAGGCTGAATATGGTTGTATATCATTTGGGATAAGTAAGGAAGAGGTATGTTTGCCAAGGCTGTATGTGGTTGTATATCATTAGGGCTAAGTCATGATGAAGTATGTGTGCCAGGACTGTGTGGTTGTATATCATTAGGGCTAAGTATTGATGAAGTATACGTGTCAAAACAATATGTGGCTGTATAATATTAGGGCAAAGTAATGATGAAGTATGTGTGCCAAGGCTCAATGTGATTGTATATCATTAGGGCTTGGTATTGGTGAAGTATTTGTGCCAAGGCTCTATGTGGATGTATATCATTAGGGCTAAGTAAGGATAAAGTAAGTGTGCCAAGGCTGTGTGGTTGTATATCATTAAGGATAAATATGAAGTATGTGTGCCACGGTTCTTTGTGGTTGTATTTCATTAGGGCTAAAAAAGGATGAAGTATGTGTGCAAAGGATGTTTGGTTGTATATCATTAGGGCTAAGTAATGAAGTACATGTGCCAAGGCGCCATGTGGTTGTATATCATTACGGCTAAGTATTGCTGAAGTATGTGTGTGAAGGCTCTATGTGGTTTTATATCATTAGGGCTTAGTAATGATGACATATGTGTGCCATGGCTGTGTGGTTTTATATTATTAAGGCTAAGTCAGGATGAAGTATGTGTGCCAATACTCTATGTGGTTGTATATCATTAGGGTAAGTAATGATGAAGTATGTATTTCAAGGTTATATGAGGTTCTATATTATTTGAGCTAATTAATGGTGAAGTATGTGTGCCAAAGCCCTATGTGGTTGTATATCATTAGGGCCAAGTAATGATGAAGTATGTGTGCCAAGGTCTATGTGGTGGTATGTCATTAGGGCTAAGTAATGGTGAAGTATGTGTGTCAAGCCTATATGTTGCTGTATATCATTAGGGCTACGTAATGATGACTTTTGTGTGTGAAGTTTATATGTGATTGTATATCACTAGAGCTAAGTAATGATGAGATATATGTGCCAAGGCTCTGTGTGGTTGTATATCATTAGGGTAAGTAATGATGAAGTATATGTGCCAAGGCTCCATGTGGTTGTATATCATTCAGACTCAGTAACAATGACTTACGTGCTCCAAGGCTCTATTTGCTTGTATGTCGTAAGAGATAAGTAAAGATGAAGTATGTGTGCCAAGGTTCTATGTGGTTCTATATCATTAAGGCTAAATACTGATGAAGCATGTGTGCCAAGGCTCCATGTGGTTGTATATCATTAGGACTAAGTAAAAATGATGTATGTATGCCAAGTCTCTATGTCCTTGTATGTCATAAGGGTAAAGTAAAGTTGAAGTATGTGTGCCAAGGCTATATGTGGTTGTATATCATTTGGGCGTAGTAATGATGAAGTATGTGTGCCAAGGCTCTTCTGTGGTTTTATATCATTAGGGCTAAGTAATGATGAATTGTGTGTGCCAAGGCTGTGTGACAGTATATCATTAGGGCTAACTAATGATGAAGAATGTGTGTCAAGGACCTATGTGGTTATATATTATAAGGGCTAAGTAATAATGAAGTATGTATGCCAAGGCTTTGTGGTTGTATAGCATTAGGCTAAGTAATGATGAAGCATGCGTGCCAAGGCTCTATGTTGCAATATATCATTAGGGCTAAGTATTGATGAAGTATGTGCGCCAAAAATGTGCAGTTGTATATCATTAGAGCTAAGTAATGATGACATATGTGTGCCAAGGCTCTATGTAGTTGCATGGAATTAGGGCGTAGTAATAATGAAGTATGTGTGCCAAGGCTCTATGTGGTTGTATATCATTAAGGCTAAGTTATGATGAAGTATGTGTGCCAAGGCTCTGTGTGGTTGTATATCATTAGGGCTAAGTAATGATGAAGTATGTGTGTCAAAGCTCTATGTGGTTGGATATCATTAGGTCTTAGTAATGATGAAGTATTTGTGCCAAGGCTCTATTTGTTTGTATGTCATTAGGGCTAAGTAATGATGAAGTATGTGTGCCAAGGCTCTATGCGGTTGTACCTCACTAGGGCTAAGTAATGACGAAGAATGTGTGCCAAGGCTATATGCAGTTGTTTATAATTAGGGCTTAGTAATAGTGGCGTATGGCTCTAGGTGGCTGTATATCATTAGGGCTAAGTAATGATGAAGTGTGTGTGCCAAGCCTCTATGTGGCTGTATATCATTTGGGATATGTAATGATGAAGTATGTGTGGCAAGGCTGTGTTGTTGTACATCATTAAGGCTAAATAATGATGAAGTATGTGTGCCAAGGTTCTTTGTGGTTGTATATCATTAGGTCTAAGTAATGATGAAGTATGTATTTCAAGAGTATATGAGGTTCTATATTATTTGAGCTAAATAATGATGAAGTATGTGTGCCAAGGCCCTATGTGGTTGTATATCATTAAGGCTAAGTAATGGTGAAGTATGTATGCCAGACCTGTGTGGTTGTATATCATTAGGGCTAAGTAATGATGAGGTATTTGTGCCAAGGCTGTGTGGATGCATATCATTAGGGCTAAGTCACAATGACGTTTGGGTGCCATGACTCTATGTAGTTGTATATCATTAGGGCTTAGTAATGATGAAGTAAGTGTGCGAAGACTCTGCGTGGTTGTATATCATAAGGGCTAAGTAATGATAAAGTATGTGTGCCAAGGTCTATCTGGCTGCATGTCATTAGGGCTAAGTAATGGTGAAGTATGAGTGAAGACTATATGTGGTTGTATAACATTAGGGCTAAGTAATGATGAAGTATGTGTGCCAAGTCTGTGTGGTGGTATATCATTAGGGCTAAGTAATGATGACTTATGTGTACAAAGACTCTATGTGATTGTATATCACTAAAGCTAAGTAATGATGAGATATGTGTGTCAAGACTCTGTGTGGTTACATATCATTAGGATAAGTAATGATGATGTATATGTGCCAAGGCTCTTTCTTGTTGTATATCATTAGGACTAAGTAACAATGACATATGTGTTCAAAGGCTTTATCTGCTTGTATGTCATACGTGATAAGTAAAGATGAAGTATGTGTGCCAAGGCTCTATGCGGTTCTATATCATTAATTCTAAATAATGATGAAGTATGCGTGCCAAGGCTCCATATGGATGTATATCATAAGGACTAATTAAAAATGATGTATGTGTGCCAAGGCTCTATGTGGTTGTATATCATTAGGGCTTAGTCATGATAAAGTATGTGTGCCAAGGCTCTATGTGGTTGTATATCATTAGGGCTTAGTAATGATTATGTAGTGCCAAGGCTCTATGCGGTTGTATATCATTAGGACTAAGTAATGATGAAGTATGCGTGCCAAGCCTCTTTGTGGTTGTATATCATTTGGGCTAAGTAATGATGAAGTATGTGTGCCAAGGACATATGTGGTTATATATTATTAGGGCTAAGTAATGATGAAGTATGTATGCCAAGGCTTTGAGGTTGTATATCATTAGGGCTAAGTAATGATGAAGTATGTGTGCCAAGGCTGTGTGGTTGTATATCATTAGTGCTAAGTCACAATGAAGTATGTGTGCCATGACTCTGTGTAGTTCTATCTCATTAGTTTAGTAATGATGAAGTATGTTTGGGAAGGCTCTGTGTGGTTGTATATCATTAGGGATAAGTAATGATGAAGTATGTGTGCCAAGGTCTATGTGGTGGTATGTCATAGGGCTAAATAATTGTGAAGTATGTGTGTCAATACTATATGTGGTTGTATATCATTATGGCTAAGTAATGATTAAGTATGTGTGCCAAGGCTGTATGTGGTTGTATATCATTAGGGCTAAGTAATGATGACTTATGTGTGCCAAGACTCTTTGTGATTGCATATTGTTAGAGCTAAATAATGATGAGATATGTGGGCCAAGGCTCCATGTGGTTGTATATCATTATGATGCAGTAACAATGATGTATGTGCTTGTATGTCATAAGGGATAAGTAAAGATGAAGTATATGTGCCAAGGCTCTATGTGGTTCTATATCATTAAGGCTAAATAATGATGAAGTATGTGTGCTAAGGCTCCATGTGGTTGAATATCATTAGGACTAAGTAACAATGATGTATGTGTGCCAAGGCTCTATGTCCTTGTATGTATTAAGGGATAAGTAAAGATGAAGCATGTGTGCCAAGACTCTATGTGATTATTTATCATTAGGGTAAGTAATGAAGAAGCATGTGTGCCAAGGCTCTAGGTGATTCCATATCATTAGGGGTAAGTAATGATGAAGTATGTGTGTCAAAGTTGTATGTGGTTGTATATCATTAGGGCTTAGTAATGACAAAGTATGTGTGCCAAGGCTCTATGTGGTTGTATATCATTAGGGCTAAGTAATGATGAAGTATGTGTGCCAAGATTCTATGTAGTTTTATATCATTAGGGCTAAGTAATGATGAAATATGTGTGCCAAGGCTATATGCGGTTGTATATCATTAGGGCTAAGTAATGATGACGCATGGCTCTATGTGACTGTATATCATTTGGGCTAAGTAATGATGAAGTATGTGTGCCAAGTCTCTATGTTGTTGTATATCATTAGGGCTAAGTAATGATGAAGCATGTGTGCCAAGGACCTTTGTGGTTGTATATCATTAGGGCTAAGTCATGATGAAGTAAGTATGCCAAGGCTGTCTGGTTGTATATTGTTAGTGCTAATTAAAGATGAAGTATGTGTGCCAAGGCTGTGTTGTTTTATAGCATTATGCTAAGTAATGATGAAGCATGTGTGCCAAGGCCCTATTTGGTAATTTATCATTAGGCTAAGTATTGATGAAGTATGTGTGCAAATATTGTGTGTTTTTATATCATTAGAGCTATGTAATGATGAAGTATGTGTGCCAAGGCTCTATGTAGTTGTATATCATTAGGGCTAAGTAATGATGAAGTATGTATGCCAAGGCTGTGCAGTTGCATATCATTAGGGCTAAGTAATGATGAAGTATGTGTGCCAAGGCCCTATGTGGTTATATAACATTAGGACTAAGGAATGAAGAAGTATGTGTGCCAAGACTGTGTGGTTGTATATCATTAGGGTTAAGTAATGATGAAGTATGTTTGTCAAGACTATATGTGGTTGTATATCATTAGGGCTAAGTAATGACAAAGTATTTATGCCAATGCTTTGTGGTTGTATATCATTAGGGCTAAATAATGATGAAGTATGTGTGTCAAGACTATATATGGTTGTATATCATTAGCGCTAAGAAATGATGTAGTATGTGTGCCAAGGCTTTATATGGTTTTATATCATTATGGCTAAGTAATTATGAAGTATGTGTGCCAAGTCTGTGTGGTTGCATATCATTAGGGCTAAGTAATGATGAAGTATGTGTGCCAAGATTCTATGTAGTTTTATATCATTAGGGCTTAGTAATGATGAGGTATGTGTGCCAAGTATGTGTGGTTGTATATCATTAGGGCTATGTAATGTTGAAGCATGTTTGCCAAGGCCCTATGTAGTTTTTTATCATTAGGGCTAAGTATTAATTAAGTATGTATGCCAGGGCTGTGTGGTTGCATATCATTAGAACTCAGTAATGGTGATGTATGTTTTCCAATGCTCTATGCAGTTGTATATCATTAGGGCTAAGTAATTGTGAAGTATGTGTGCCACGGCTGTGTGGTTGAATATCATTAGGGCTAAGTAGTAATGAAGTATGTATGCCAAGACTGTGTGGTTGTATATCTTTAGACCTAAGTAATTATGTAGTATATGTGCCATGGCTCTATGTGGTTGTATATCATTAGGACTAAATAGCAAATTATGTGTACCAAGGCTGTGTGGTTGTATAGCATTAGGGCTAAGTAGTGATGAGGTATATGTGCCAAGACTGTGTGGTTGTATATCTTTAGAGCTAAATAATTATGTAGTATGTGTGCCAAGGCTCTATGTGGTTGTATATCATTAGGACTAAATAACGATGAATTATGTGTGCCAAGGCTGTGTGGTTGTATATCATTAGGGCTAAGTAATGATGAAGTATGTATGCCAAGGCTGTGTGGTTGTATATCATTAGGGCTCAGTAATAATGAAGTATGTGTGCCAAGAGTCTATGTGTTTTTATATCGTTAGGGCTAAGTAATGATGAAGTATGTGTGCCAAGGTCTATGTGGTTGTATGTCATTAGGGCTAAGTAATGGTGAAGTATTTTTGTCAAGACTATTTGTGGTTGTATATTATTAGAGCTAAGTAATGATGAAGTATGTGTGTCAGGGCTCTTTGTGGTTGTATATCATTAAGGCTAAGTAATGATGACTTATGTGTTCCAAGAGTCTATGTGATTGTATATTATTAGAGCTAAGTAATGATGAGGTATGTGTGCCAGGGCTCTATGTGGTTTTAGATCATTAGGACTCAGTAATAATGATATATGTGTGGCAAGGCTCTATGTGCTTGTATGTCATAAGGGATAAGTAAAGATGAAGTATGTGTGCCAAGGCTCTATGTGGTCTTGTATCATTAAGGCTCAGTAATGAAGTATGTGTGCCAAGGCTGCATGTGGTTGTATATCATTCGGACTAAGTAACAATGAAATATGCGTGCCAAGGCTTTATGTTGTTGTATATCTTTTATAAGTGCTGCAGTGCACACATAACTGTACAGAATGATGTGGTTAGTTAACCATACTTTTTACTGTAGTTCTCTTGAGTACATTAAGTAATTTACATGCAACAAAGTAATACAATCCAGTAACAATGTGTATCCAGGTTCTAAATGTCTTTCTAAAAGTGCAATGCAGAGAATCTTATTTGTATGGATGTTGGCAACGTATTAGCACAGGCGTTATTCTAGTTTGAGGTGTTGAATTTGTAATGTAAATTAGCAGTGTTCAAAGTTGTTCAGCTGCACTCCATGCCAACCTTGGGGTAAATAAGGCGCAGAGGGAAAATGTTGAGATTGTGGCTAAATGTAGAACAGATCTTTTTTATGTTAACATGCTGCCGGTATACACTTTGCATGTTGGAGTCTACTTTTGACATGTTAGGGGCAAATCTTAATTTCAGAATGAGTTATTGTGCCTGCCTTCTCTGTTTGCATGACATTAGGCAGCAAGCAAACAGGGTTTACTGCTTAAGAAGAAAAGTGAAAACTTTAATGTGATTAGCCTTCTGTAGCACAAGCAGGCTTAGCTGCAATGTGTGGCTGTCAGCATCCTGGACAGTACTGGGTGGAGACAGTCCTACTGATATTAGCAATGGTATCTGCTCATGCAGCTAACTTTCTCTATGGAGCATGGTGCAAGCTCACCAAGCTAAATGAAAAAACAGAGATGAAGTAGGGTTTGAGCCCAGTATGCAGATCATTTTACAAAGGGTATCACAATGTGGTTATCATAATAATTTTGAACTTGAGTGTAAGACTACATAAGAATGACTATCCTAAATGTGTTGATTGCTTAAATTGTGCCCATAATGCATACTGAAATAAACATTAATACCTACTGTCTATCAGCCATGCTTTAAGGTATATAAGTTAATTGGGTGTACAATTTGTTAAACATGACAAGGATGGTATGTGTTCTGAAATAATTATTATGACTCAGCACATATCCTAACTATGTGTGCAGGGCAGGATGCCTTGTGAAGTGTGGGCATTATGCTTCCTACAGTAAGGACAGGAACCAGATGATATAACATGAATATTTCATCCATCAGCCTACTAAATATGTTGCATTGTAATGTGATGAGGAAGAAGAGATGATGAGGGGCACTTAGATGGAGAGACACATAACAGTTTGTGTTATGGCACATTTACGAACACCTGTATAGTTTGCTTGTATTATTTCTTCCCTCATTCAGAATCTGTGCTATTTAGACACTGATATAGGGATAGAGAAGGTACAGGAGTGACAATAACCAATACATCCACATACATCTAATTAAATAAGGTGTAAGAAATTGGAAATATGATGTTAACATAAAGACAGTATTTTGATGATAACAGATGCAGCATACAATTACCCAAGTCATTTTTCTCCATATTAATATTTATGAAAGTGGTGGATTTTCTATATACAGTTTTAGTGATTTATACATTTGTGATGTACATTTGGATTTATTTAAGAAGGGCATTTATTTTGTTCCTGGTTATAAAATGGACATTGCCACTGTTCTCATTGGTTTGAAACTTTACACTAGACAATTGAATTTATGTTTATTTTTTAAAAATCAAACTAGTAAAGTTAATAGAGTCAATTGTTTGCAAAGAAAAAGTATCTTTATCCCTCCAAGTTACTCAGCCATTACCACCTTTGAAAGTATTTGTAAACAGGAATTTAGAAAAATTGTTGAGGAGAAAAAATGCAAGTACAATAATTTAACATATGAAGAAACCAGAGTTTTGAAAGAACTGGCTGGTAACAAGAATTACAGAGTTATGAAGCCAGACAAGGGAGGGGAAATTGTTATAATGACACAGACAGATTATGGCTCTAAAATGTATGACATTTTGAATGACCTCTCAACCTATTGTAGAGTTTGAAAGAATAAGGTAAACAGAACCTATGCCAGAATACAGATTTTTATTAGATGCTTTATTCTAAAATTGTATTGATACAAGTGAGATAAAATTTTTAACAGTGGACACCAACTGCCCCTGTCATATGTGGGATACATGAGATTCATAAGAATCTAAATAACCCTCCATTTAGACCTATCATAGCACAGCTGCATACATTGATAGGGCCAGTATGGCTGTGGGTGAAGCTACACATATTCTAAGAGATTCATGGCAATGTCTACAACTACTAAGACAAGTTAGTGCTGAAAATAGTGAATATTCTTTCCTGACAGTAGATGTGATTAAGCTATTCTCGGTGATACCACACAAGGAAGGGTTGGATCTCTTCCATGAAAGTTTGATGGAATGTAGTAGGATTGGTAACAACAAGACAAATTTGCTTGTGGAATTTATGGAGGCGGTTTTGACTAATAATTTTATGATGTTTGAAAGTGAATTTTTTCACCAAGTGGCTGCAGTAGCCATGGAGGCCAAATGTACCCCAGTGTTTGCGAATTTGCTACTCCTAGAATGGGAGAAATGCTATGTTTTTTCCTTTGCCTTTATGGCCAATATTTTGTTGTATGTCAGATTCTTGGATGACATTCTTATTTTGTGGAGAGGAGAGGAATGTAAAGCATTGAAATTTCTTGACTACCTCAGTGGCACAACCACCTTTCTTAAATTTACATACAAGTGGCACAATAGAGAAATTTACTTTTTAGATATTCTTTAAATGAAAGATTATATCAGCGGGATGTTGGTAAGCACTATCTACAGAAAGGAAACATATTCCAATATGTTGCTTCATTATGACAGTTGCCATCCAATACATCAAAGAAAAAGCATCATTAAGGGACAGATGGTTAGATTATCATGCCTCATTAGTGATGATGAATTATTTTGGAAAGAAATATACATTTTGATAGGGAAGTTTAGGAATGTGATACCCGATGAAGTTACTCCTTAATGTTAAGAAGGAAATAATAAAGAAAAGAAGAACTACATTTTATCCCATTCTGAAAGCGTCTAACACTATTCATATAGACACTAAGTCCACAATAAATAATCACGCATTAGTCTTACAGTACAATCAGGAAATATCATGTTTAGTAGCTAGTATTACTAGATTATATTTGAATTTTAACAATGAAATGAAAGAAAAATTAGGATTGAAACCTTGGGTAGTATACAGCAGGGGTAGAAATATAAAGAACATCTTGGAGGGTGAATCAAAGTCCAACAAAGTACACAAATCTTTAATGTACAAATGTGGGTCTTGTAAGATTTGTAAAGATATAAACAATGGTCCCTGTGTTTCAGTCAAAGGTTATGATCGTACAATTGGTTGCCCCGGCCATTGCAATTGCAACACTAGTATGGTGGTATACTTAGCAACTTGTATATCATGCCCGGTTAGAAAAACTACACGGAAATTATGTGACCGTGTCACTGAACACCTTAGAGATGTTAAGAATAAAAATACACAGAATGCTTTGTATATGCATACTTTAGAATGTCCGAACTACAAAAGATTTATATTTTTCATTATTGACAGGGTTCACACTAATGAGAGAGGTGGGAATGCCAAGTTAGAACTAGAAGTTAGAGAGACTAAATGGCAACTGAGATTAAATGCCATCTATAAACCTGAAATAAATGATTTCATAACAGTAACCCATATTCTTAAACAAAGGGCTACAGTGGTGTAATTATCAAGATTTACAATATAATATATATAGTATTTTGTTTTCCTTTTTATTTTTCATATATTTTTTATTTCAAAGTCTGTATACAAAAATAACAATAATACAACAATACATTTAAATGATGTTTAAATATAGTTTTATTTCTAACAGTAACATATTATGTTTTTTACATTGGTAGGATTAGCTTTTTTAAAGTTTTTTCTTATTTTTTATGAGTTGATTGCAATACTATTGCTTTTAAGGATATGTGAGCTGATTGGTTGTTGATTAATTAGCATGCTTTATAAGTGATTTAGTGGATTTGTATTTTTATGACTGATGAAGCCATATAGATGTTACGGCAAAAGCGCTTAGTCATTTTTTATTTTTAATAAAGTTGGGCTGTGGGATATCTGTTGTATGTGATTTTGTTTTCTTTTTTTTTTTAGTACTCAGTTTTCACCCTTTGGCATGAATTCATTTTATTTTACTACTGGGATGTTGTTTACAAGCCTCAGGAAGGTTGCTCTGGGATTTTCTTACCTAAAGACTATTTTTGTGAATTCAATCACACCGAATGGAGTAATAATGCTGACCTTTTCCATACTGAAGTGTGTGCATAGGCACCCTCAAAGAGAAGAAGTGGACCTGCTCCTCCTACAAAACCCATGTTGCAGTAATTAGATAAAATAACTGATGCTTGTCTCATAATCAAACGTGAGATGGGAGTTGACCACATGGCACAGTGAGGATCTGTTTTATATGTGTGTGTGTGTGTGTGTGTGTGTGTGTGTGTGTGTGTGTGTGTGTGTGTGTGTGTGTGTGTGTGTGTGTGTGTGTGTGTGTGTGCCTGCATGTTTGTGTCTGGATCTCTGTACACAGGGTAGATCACCCCCTCAGTATCCTATATGACACAGACAAGAGGGGAAAAGGCTCTCTGATTGTCTACTTAGTTTTAATGATTTAGGCCCTTGATTCTCTTAGTATTAAAGCATTAAGGGCATTTGAGTTTTCTCAATGTTTGGACAGGTACATGCTGAAGGGGGTATTATACCCAATGATCAGCCTGATGAGTGCAGAATACAATGGAATGATCACATCCCTAGACTTGGATGACATACCCTTACTAATAAGATGTGCAATGAAAAACATTTTCTTACAATAGTTGATACATGGCGATTGAAGTTCATTTTCTAAATAGGTTTCCAGGTCCCTCACTACTGAATCATTTTTCATGTGTATATTGTCAATATGAGATTTGCAAGGGACTTATTGATGGGTGAATGATATTGTTATACATTTCTTGGCATTCAGTTTTAGTCCATGGTTTTCACAAAAGCTAATAGTTTGGGAAAGGCCCACTTAGATAATTTCGGTTTCTCTGTGGATTTTGTGAGGTTTAAATATGTAGTGTGTACTGATTTGCCCTCATCCTTTGCTTCAGTAACCTCCTTGAAGAAGTAAACCAGATTCATTAAACAGGATCTGACCTTAACATATCTGAACTGGTTTGGGTTAAGAGTTTATAAGTTATCTATGTTCTTATTTATTAATTGCATAATGATCCCTTCCATAGACTTAGAGATAGAGCTGGTCCGACTTATGGGTCTATAATTTCCTGGGACCACAGATGCCCTTCCTTTATGTAAGGGGATAACAGTTGCTGTATTCCATTCAAATGTTGCAAAGTCAGCTTGGAGGCTAACACATCTGTAGGGGGAGCCGTGAAGTCCTGTTTCATTTTGGCCAGAAAGCAGCTCTGTGTGTTATCTGGTTCCATAAAGGCAGTGGTTTTGGTATTGGATAGTGCCTTGAGGACTTGTTCATGGGAGATTTGGAGGGGGTACATATTCGGGTATGATATATAACAATGAAGGAGTGGAGAGGGTGAAGTTAGAGCATATTTATCTGCTGCTAGACTGGCTATGTCATCTGGGTCTGAGTATATGATACCATTTACTATTAGCTCAGCACAGTGTTGAGTTTTGCTTTTAATGGTTATAACATAATTAAAGAAGGCTTTGTGGTTGTCGTTTGACTGAGTGGCAATTATTACCTCATAAATCGATTTAGGTGATGTGATCAGGGTCCAGAATTCCTTGTTAAGATTAGCAAGAGCTTTTTTTTTTTTTTTGCATCTTAAGAGTTATATTTATTTTTACATGCAAGTTATTTGTTTGTTTTATTATAGAGCCTGTTTATATTTGAGTTCCACTACAGGGGGTTATTTTTGAATTTGGCATTGGTTTTACTTTAGAGAGAAACAGATGCATCTATGCAGCTATTCACCAGTGCATAGAATTTGGCAGTGAAGGATTTCTCATAAGCAGTGGGGTCATGGATTTGGAAGAGGTTGCTGAATTTAGCCAAGTTATCACTAAGTTTTAGTAGATTAGCCTTGGCATAATCTCTGAGTACTAAGGTACTGGAGGATACTTCTGTCTACAGTCTTAAAATTAATGTGACTGCTTTGTGGTTCAATTTGACCAAGGAAGGAGTAATAATTGGTAGGGAGTTGTCCCATATTAGTGAGGACCAAGTCCAGGATTTCTTTATCCCCAGTTGGGGCATGGATTAACTAGTCAAGCAAGTTTGTATTGCTAAAGTCCAGAAATCTCTGGGCATAGATGTTAGAGGATGCGTATGTCTCTCATTTAATGGAGGGGTAGTTAAAGTCCCCTAAGAGAATGGTGTTTCGCCTAATGCATAGGGACGTCATACTAGATAGGTAGGAGAACTGGGCTCAGGGGGACACAGAGAGGGTCCTATAGTTGCCATCATGTGGTAGGGAATCTTGTGAATGTTAAGCTGGACTTGGAGGAGTTCCAGAATGTTATCTTATATAACTAGTTTGAAGTTGAAGTGTTTTTTTTTTTTGTTACAAATATAGAAATGCCACCATCTTTACAGCCATCATGTAATGCAGGGATCCTAAACATTGCTAGGCATTGAAACCCTGCACTGATGGGGTTGGTCTCAATGGTCTTGAACCAGGTCTCTGTAACAAAGCATATATCAATGATTTCCAGCATAAGGAGTGTTTGTAGGGAGTGGACTTTTTGATATGAGCAGCAATACTTTTATGTTATCTAGATTTTGTTTTTGTTATGTTGGAAACTTTTAAAAGTGGCATTTCCTGAAAAAGGCACTATGTGTGGACAAAGTTTAAGCTAATATATGAATGCCTTGGGGAGATAGGTGTAGGCCATCACTGACAAAGCATTTAGGACTGTCTACCATCTCATCCCAGGCTAATACATATCTACACATACACACATTAAACACACACACACACATTAAACACACACACACACACACACACACACACATATATATATATATATATATATATATATATATATATATATATATATAAAGAGAGAGAGAGGATTAGATGTACATACACACATATATATATATATATATATATATATATATATATATATATATATGGGTCTACTTCTCTTGTTCGAAATTATACTTGTTCGAACAAGAGAAGATCGAGACCCACTTTATCGAAAGTGCACTTAACCAAAACTGCACTTTCGTGAAACTCACTTGACCGAGCCACAGTACAGTGGGGACAAGGAAATATAACTTTTCCCAACTATAGTGTGATCTTGGAGTTAGTATATATAAGTACAGGGGGTGGAGGCACAGGGGGGCTTGTTCCTCCTGCTAAAATGTCTTTTTGTTTGCTGGACTGGACCCACGCTACTTAGATATACTAAGTGCAATAATGCAATCTGAGATTGGTAAGGTGAGTTTCATGAAAGTGCACGTCTGGTTGAGTTTACTTTTGCTAATGTGGATCTCAATCTTCTCTTGTTCGAACAAAAGAAGTAGATCCACATATATATATATATATATATATATATATATATATATATATATATACGTATATATATATATATATATATATATATATATATATATGTATATATATATATATATATCTATATGAAATATGTATATAGGCTCTCCTCTGAATGATACCAGAAGCTAAACCAATCATTGAAGTCAGTAGTCTTTTTTTTTTTTTTTTTCAGCAACATTTTTAGTGATGGTAAAATGCTGCTCAAGGCTAGGTTCATGCCTGCCTAAGACACAATAGTCAGAGAGCTTCATTATTTCTCTTTTCATGTAGTAAACAGAGGCATGTCTCAAGTCATTTATATCCATGTGCACTATGACTGCGTCATATGTGTACTTGTCATGCATGCACATGAATGCCTGTGTGATGTGATGAATCCTGGCACCTGACAGGTAACTGACTGCGATCCTCTTCTTGCACAGCCTGGAGAGTATTGATCAGTGTGTTTCACAAAGGAATTACCTATGACTAAGGTATTAGATTGTATGGAGGTTTTTCATATGGATGTTTGAATTGAAACACAGTGAATCTTTGATGTTTCATGGTGGATGCTGCCCTCGTTATGTATTTTTTGAGGTTGCTGGAGGGTACTTGTTTCTTAGGTTACAGTTAGGAGGCCTTTGTTGTTTTGATAGGTTACTTTTAAGAGCTGCAGCATATGTAGGTCTGTGTGTTTAGTCAGAACTCTGTGTGTTGCTAGATGGCCAACTGAAAGCAGTACATTTTGAGAGTTCCATAAAGTAGTATAATAATATAGGAACATTTTATTATTTTCAAGTTTAAAACATCAGAAATTTATAGATAAACTACTGAACTACACAAATATCAATTTTGATGAAGATGCACAAAATTTTCCTGTCAAGTAACTTGGAGATATACTGAGTCACTGAATATGAACAATTCAAGAAATTCTTATCCAGATGCTCCTTTGAAAAAAGAACTGCAATTGATGACATCTACCTTACAGGAACTATTTTTGAAGATGGATAGCTTTAAAAATGACTTAGAAAACCTCAAATTAAATTCTCAAAAACAGACTGATACTGTTAAGGAAATATTAAGGCAACAATATACAAACATAACAAATATAGAGACTTCTCTAAATGAGATTGAAGGGAGACTCAAAGAGGAAAAATTCCAAAAGGAATTTCTGCTTAATTAGAATACATGGCTGCTTAACAAAATCAATGACTTAGAAACAGGGAAAGGAGAAACAACATAAGGATCTCTGGTCTGCCTGAAAACACTGAAGGAGAAGACATTATTTAATTCTTAACAACCTGGATTCCTGAATTTTTAGACTTGAAAGAGGGACTTTCATTTAGACTTGAAAGGGTGCATAGAGCACTGAGGAAACCTGCTTCTAACTCAACACTAGATCCATAGTTATAAAATTTCTTTCATGTCCGGACAAGCAACTAATATTAAAATCTGCTTGGAGAAAATCACCCTTAAAATACAATCAAAGCCTGATTTGGTTTCACAATGATTATTTTTCCAGAATACTAGAGCAAAGGAAAAAAGTCTGGCCAATAATAAAACTGTTGAAACAAAACAACATTAAAGCACAGCTGGCCTTTCCAGCCAATATAAAAATACTTTTTGCCAATGAGATGAGAACCTTTATTGACTTAAAAGAAACTACTATATTCATCAAAAACACCAACATAGTCTGTCTCAGAAGAGATGGAATGGATGTCCCCTACTCTTAAAAGAATAAAAAAACA
The DNA here is from genome assembly GCF_019279795.1 of Protopterus annectens. Lineage (NCBI taxonomy): Eukaryota > Metazoa > Chordata > Ceratodontiformes > Protopteridae > Protopterus > Protopterus annectens. The sequence continues at coordinate 1,466,893,280 of NC_056725.1, forward strand.
AATCATTGGACTGATGCTAGAAAGAAGAAACAAAAAACTGATTCCAAGATGGCTGCCCAAAAAAATAACTCTTACAACTACATCTCTCAAAGTATCAGCTGATATGGTACATCACTTGTCATCTGTTTTTATTTTTAAAAAAGGAGGGATTCTTAAACAACTGAGATGCAGTAATGATTTATTCACAATGTTCAGAGAGTCCAATAATTCTTCTCAAACAAAAGTAGGTCAAGATGGGTTACTATTTATATTATATATAAGCCAAACAAAGCAATGTATACTACAAACAAAGAAGTTTCTATTCCCCTACTTGAACTCAGTGAATACTTATCTTGTTAATTTTTAATTGATTTTACTTATAATAATTTAAGTTAACTAATTCAACAAGGTACCATTCATCAGAGTTCAGACTCAAATGTAACAAGTTAACATCATATATAATAGCAGTAACAGTAGA
>NC_056725.1:1466960467-1466990467 GCF_019279795.1 Protopterus annectens
TCCCTTTGATGCTTTGTAAGCTTTCTGGGAACCATGCCTTTTGCTGTAGCAGGCAACTGAGTAAATTTCAGGAAAATCCTACTATGACAGCTGAACTTTATTTGGGGTTAATCAGAGTCACTTTCATTGATAGGAGGTGTGTACCCAAGAAGACTGAATGATTTTGGCTATCACTTTATTTAAATACCTTGGTGTTTGCTATTGAAGTTTGATCTGAAGAAGGATTTTCAAGCCAAAAGTGCTTATCTGTTTGTTATTAATAAAGACTTTTCAATCCAGCTGTGGCAGTCCTGGTGTTCGGCTTTGACTGCTACTGGTCTATACTTTTGGATACTTTATCTTGGTGACCTCCATCCTAGTAGTTATTTTGTGCTGCATATATATAGGCAGGCTAGAAGGGCATTAGTGCCCATACTTGAAATATTTGTGTGTATGTGTGTGGGTCTACTTCTAAATTTCAAACTTTCAAAAATTGCTTATGGTCAAGACCATAAGTTTGAGGTTTTGAAAGTTCGAATAATTTAAATGGAGATTGCCATTCAGAGTGGAACGGTATATTTACAGTTTTTCTCTTTGTAGTGCAATCTCAAAGTTGGCATATTTAATTATCAGGGGGGTGTGGGGGTGCAGGGGAGCTTGCCTCCCTGCAAAAATGTAAATAAACAGATTTTTTTTATTTATTTAAATTTCAAACTTTCAGAACCTCAATCCTGTTGTCTCGACCATAAGCAATTTGAGGTTTTGAAAGTTTAAAATTTAGAAGTGGACCTGTATATGTATTTATTTAAGATGTACCTCACTGGACTATATGAAGAGAGACATGATGGAGTTCTCTGAATATGTATTCCAGGCAGTTATAAATGTAGCCTTGAGTAGCACCGTACCTTCATCAGTGATGATGCCACAGTACCAGCAAAAAATTATTGACTTCAACAATTGGCTCAGTTTCTGGTGTCACAACAATGGGATCCAATATCTGTCAGCCTAGTGAGACATGATTGACAATCCACAATGCTTTGCCAAAAATGGTTTGCACTTATCACCTCTTGAATTACCCTATTCCATGGTGTTATATTGGCCTTACGTATCTCGTGGTTGATAATTAAATATTACCCCGTAGTGAGAATAACTGAGATCATGCCATGAATAATTTGAAATGACCCAGTCATGAGATAAAGCAGTGAGGAGCTGCTTCTGTACATTAGTAGTAAAGGGGAAGTCCTGAGATACATTTTCTTTTTCCTATCCATAGAGCCAAGCTGCACTTGAATATGAACAGAGTAGAGCTTTGTTTAACATGGATGGGGAGTCTTTTCTAAGCAGCAGTATCCTCTGCAGGATATACCTGTCTCTCCAGACTATTCTGTTTATGTTGTAGAAGTGGTGTAGACCCCATAGACTGAGTATTTCTGATGCCATTTGACTTGTTGATTGCAGTAAATCCATTAGTATTGGGTCGGAGGATGCCTTGTATACCAGACAGAGGTCACGTCTTACCAGTCTGTGGGATATTGGGTATAGTGACAGGGCTTTGAGTCAGTCCTTGTAGGACATATTGTTTAGGCCTTCCATTCTTTTAGTAAGTTGTGTCTGTGGGCATTCCATTTATTGCATTTCTCTTTAAAGATACCTACTAAACGATGCATTATGCTTAATGACTGAGCTAATGAGGGGAGAATAACTGCAGACAGTGACATCCCTAGATCTAGACTCTTAAATACTTCATTTTATTGCGTACGCATAACTATAGGTATTGCTGAACCACAATATGTGTGGGTGCATAATTTACATCTATAGCCTTTGTTTTATCTTTCATTAATTTTATGTCCCAAAAAGACTTGAAACTGTCTCAAAATAATCCACAACACTGAGTTGTCCTTTTTTGGATTTATCGGAAACAAAATCATATCATCTGCAAATAAAGCTAACTTTTCTTGAGTACCGAACCATGATTATAAAGTGTGTATGTCAATACTAGCTACAAGTATGGCAAAGTGTTGTCAAAGTTAATAGATATGAATCAGTATGGTTTTGTGGAGGGGAAGCAAACATTTGACACCATTAATAGAACAATGATGATTTAGAGGGAAACAGAATGTAAGAAAATACCTCTGTTGTTGGTGTATCTTGATGCAGAGAAAGCATTCAACAGAGTAAGCTGGGATTTTATGAGAAGGGAAATTGAGGCATTTGAATTCCCTGAGACAGTAATAAGGTTAGTTAGGAGAATATATGAGGGATCAGAGGTAAACATGAAAGTGGGAGATTTCCTGTCTGAAAAGTTGTGTCTGAACAGAGAAGCCAGGCAGGGGTGCTCTCTTTCTCCTTTGTTATTTATGTTACATTTTGAATCATTGGCAAAGTAAATAAGGGACTCAGAAGTTCAAGGATATAATTGGTATGGTAATCATTTTCTGATACAATAATAAGGTTAATTAGAAGTATATATGAGGGATCGGAAGCAAAAATTAGAGTGGGAGGGTTCTTCTCTGATAAGTTGTGCTTGAACAGAGGAAACAGGCAGGGGTGTAAATAGAGGAACCGGGAGGGGTATCCTCTTTTCCCTTTGTTATTTGCTTTAAATTTAGAGCCATGGGCAAAGAATATAAAGGACTCAGAAATTCAAAGATATAATTGGTATGGTAATCAAGAAAAGTTAGCTTTATGTGCAGATGGTATTATTTTGTATTTGATGTTTTTGAACATTTTGAGACAGTTTCAAGTCTTTTGGACATATAAAATGAATTAGGATAAAGCAAAGGCTATAGCCATAAATTATGTCCCCATTCTGAAAATGGTTCAGCAATACCCATATTTATGGGATTTCAATAAGATGATATATTTAGGAATATGGATTTTTGTTTTATTTTTATTTTATTTTACATTTGTTGACCTGGATAATCCAACTGGATATATGTACAGTTTCAGCGGAGGCCCGGGGAGAAAAGCTCCAGTGATAAAATTCAGTGATTACACAAAAAATTAGATACATAGTAAAATGTAAGTCAAAGAGTCAAGCATTTTTACAAATTGGTTTAGTGATGCCCCCAGCAGGGACTCACAAGTTACATGGTCTGTCAGATTAAAAACAAAATCATCAGATTGGAACAAACAGTGTTGAGTATTAAATGCTTACAATACTATCTGGGTAGGAATTAGCATTTTGTAACTTAATCAGGGTTGCTACAGGGACAAAGCCAGTGCATTTTGAAATACTGTTTGATGCTTTTTTTGAAGAGATATAAGGAGGGTTGGAGGGTTATATAGTTTGGCAGTGAATTCCAAGTTTTGCCAATGCAGTTGTCAAACAGGGATTCACCAGCTGAGTTATTAGCTTTGTAGGTCTGGATCAGTAGTTTGTTGGATGACTGTAGTGACCTCAAGTTATTGTATGGTTTTATAATATTTTTAAGTGAGGGTGTATCTTCAGGTTGGTATAGAATTTTGTGTGCTATTAAGAGTTGATTGAATTGAATTAAACTGGGCAGTTCTAGCTACCCTAGTTGATTAAGGTTCTAGCAGTGATGGGTTCTGTATGTTGAGCCAGTGGCGAATCTGGCAATATGGTTGTATCTGTGGGAGAGCTTACTCAGTTCAGATTTATTAAGGTTGGAGAGTACAAGAGAGGCATATATAAGAGTAGAGAGTAGGTGTGACTGGGCAATTGCAGTTCTTGCTAATGGGGTTAAAAATGGCTTGTTTCTGTAAAGAGATCCAAACTTCTTATTGATGGTTTGTATGGTTTTGGTGACATGTAAGTCAAAATTAAGATTACTATCTATAATAATGCCTAGAAGCTTAGTATGGGTGTCCATGGAGATAGAGGTACCATTGTTTGTTGTAACAGAGAAGGAAAATGGGGTGGATCTACTAGTGGGGGTAAAGAGTAGAAGTTTAGTTTTATTGGAGTTCAGCAGTAGACGTTGGTTGGAGAGCCAGTTTTCAATAGTGTTAAACGTGTTTTGGGTTAAGATTAGTAAGTCAGATGGGGAAGAGGCTGAGCAGATCAGAGTGACATCATCTGCATATTGAATGCAGGTCACTTTGGAGATAGCAGTGTGAAGGTTATTGATGAAAATAGAAAAGAGTAGTGGTCCTAAAATGGAGCCTTGAGGGACACCGAGTGTGAGAGGCAGCTGGATGGACAGTTTTCCCTGCCATAATACAGCCTGTTGCCTGCCAGTCAGATAGGACTGGAACCACTGGTTTGCATGATTGTTCAAGGAGATTGATTTTAGGGAATGAATGAGAAGTTAATGGCTGACCATATCAAAGGCTTTTGATAGGTCAAGAAAGAGGGCTGAGGATAGCCTATTGTTATTCCTGTCCATCTGTAAAGGAAAGGAGGGCAGAGGTGGTATTGTGATGTGGCCTAAAGCCATGCTGAGAGTTAGACAGTAGATTGTTCTGTATAAGATATTGCATTAGTTGCTTTTGTATGCACTTCTCCATTATTTTGGCTAGTGGTGAAAGAATGGCAATGAGTCTATAGTTGGATGGTTCTGTGGAACTTCCACCTTTATGGAGTGGGATGACGTGTGAAATTTTCCAGATGGAGGGGATAGCACCATTGGATAAGGTTCTATTGATCAGGATAGATATGTGGTATGCAATTGTATCTGCAGCTTTTTGTAGGTACTCTGCAGGGAGGAGGTCAGCAGAAAGGGTAGTAGGTTTTAATTTTTTTATTAGGGATTTGAGTGGTAGAGATGGGTTAGAAGCTAAAGAGGGGGTTATTAGTGGATAGATTAGAAGTAGGGTTGGAGTTTGTGGAAGTTAGTTGATTTGCTAGGGATTGGATTGTTTCTGTGAAAAAGTTCTTACAGGCACCAGCTGTGGTCTCTGAGGAATTATGAGTGAAGTTTGAAGGGGTTGGGGTGGTTGATAGTCCTGGATGAAGTAGCTGATTTAAGCCTGCTCAGAGCTTTTGGGGATTGTTTTGGTGTTTATATAGGATATTTTGATAGTAGCTTTTTTTATCTAGCAGAATGGATTATTTTGTTTCATTCCTGAGTTGGCAGTATTTTAAATGGTCAAGAGGGGCTTTAGTTGATCGCCAGTTGGCCCAGGCTCTGTTTCTAGTTTTGATTTTTGACTTGGTATCCTTTGTGAGCCATGGTGCAGTATTCAATTTGTTTTTTATAGTATGTGCATGAACATGAATCAAGGATACTTTGGAATATTAAAGTAAGCTACGGCCTCATCTAATGGTTTATTTTTTAGTATTGACCAGTCTAATGCCTTCAGTTCATTTTGGAAATTAACAGGATTGAAGTTCTTCTTTTTTATGAATGTTTTGAATATGATCTGGTGGGGGGCGGGGCCTCTGCCTTGTGTTTTATGATACAGGTTAGTAGGTGATCACTAAGGTTGTCTGGGAAAGTCCCAGCTGTGTACAGTTGAGGTTGGTTATTGACAAGTATCCAGTCTAGGACACTTTCCCTGTTGGTAGGTTTTTTGATCCTAGTGGGAGAGGTTATTGTTTGCGTAAACTCAGATAGGTTTATACGGGTGATGGGGGGGTTCAGAGGAGCAGAAGTGCCAGTCGGTGTTGAAGTCACCAAGAACTATGGTTTCTCCTCCTGTTCTTAGAACTGAGCCTTCCTTCACCCTGCTGAGCACTCCTCCTCTGACTTCCTCCAAGGCATTTGAGTTTATTGTTCCAAGTCTCCTGGCACTGACTGTACTTGACCCTGAGATTTCCACCTCTTCAGAACCAGTAAGTCCCCTCAGTTCTTTGGAACCAGAGACCTCTCAGAGCCATAGCTACCCTGTCAGTTCCAGGGGACAAGAGTCGACTCCAGGTTTATCGGAGCTGCCCCTGCTCCTCAGAGCTTCAGCTCGTGTTATTTCAGCACCAGCTTCTGTTTCAAGGGTGGGTTCATTGGAGGGGGGAGTGCGGCAGTCTGTCTCAGTTCTGGGCTCTCTTCCCTCTTCAGGGGGCCAGCCTTCAAGGCACTGAATAGGGCTCTGTCCCTTACAGTGATCCATTTGGCACCTTTCTCCTCGGAACAGGTACCCCCCTCTGACTATATTATTCTAACTGTCTCTCCACTGGGACAGTGGGCGCTGAAGTCTCAAGTTTTCAGACTCAGGTTCTGTCATTATCTGACACCTCCCCAGATTATCCCCCTGAGGAGATTCCTCAGAAGAATTGCAAGAAGAAGCACTTAGATTTCCCTAAGGAATCAGTCACTGAAGACACAGATTCTGATGAGGGGAAGGGTTCCCAAGGTCACTGCCTGAAGATGTTTCTTTTGGATACATCTTAGAATTTTTAAAGCAAAGGGGTGGCTGGAAGTCCCAAAACTCTTCCTCTAAAGAATCTGTTTAACTGCAGGCTCTTGGCACTCACTCGTCTACCTCTTGGGAGACCCTGCTCACTGATGAACTCATTCAGTTGATTTCACAGCAGGTGTGGAAGACTGCAGACACCATCAAACCCATCCCCAAGAGACCAGATAAAATTAAAATCTCTCTGAAGACTAACAGTTCTGGGCCAAACGGTCAGTGGATGCTATGGTCATAGGAGCCACCACAAAAAAGGAACTTGTTGAGGAGAGCTTATCTATTCATCCACCCAACAAAACTCTTCCAAACTCTATCCATAGCCTGAGGGTTTATGTTTCATTGACCTTTGCTGTAAGGTCGTTGAACTTCCTGGTACACTTTACAAGACTTCAATGGGGACCTGATCAAGGAATTGTCAGATACCCTGCAGGAGCTGTGTCTGTGGGAATTAAACAGACAATGGCTTCCCAGCTAGCCTTCCTGGAGTCTGTGTTTAATTTTTCCATGAGGCTAATCACACGTGCAGCCAAAGGGATGTCCAGAGCAGCGGGTTCAGGCGTAGCTATAAGGAGACATGCCTGGATGTGCCTATGTGACTTTGCGGAACCATTCAAGTCTTCGTTCTGCAATGCTCCCTTTGACAGAACATCCTTGTTTGGCCCAAAAGTAAGAGAGACTTTATGCAGGTGTGAGAAGGTTGGTGTAGATCAGTGTGTGTGTATATGTATCTTTAAGAAGCTATCCAAGGGCTTTCACAAGTGTATAAATAGTGATCACGTGCGAGTCTGACTGCCATTTTGTTGTAAGCAGTTGAGATGTAAGCATGTATGTATGTAAAGTCTGTCTGTTAACCAGTTTTTTATATATTTTATAATGCTGCTATCCATCCTGATGTGTTTCCATGTATTGAAGCATCAAAACAAAATACCCTGCCTGCTTGTCATCTCTGTTATAGAGGGATGAGCTACACATGGTAAGACCCTTTCTTCTGCAGCAGTACATTTTTCCACCCCTCAAAGATCCTTTACTAGGAACTAACGGACTGGTGGAAAGACGTGGTTCACAAAATCCCAAGAGCCTTTCCAGGACACATGTGGAGGCAGTTCCCCCAAGGGCAGGGGGGGGGGACCAAAATGGAAGATGCTGCCCTCACAGTAGAGGTGGTCTGCATAACCAAAGCTTCAGGGATTCTTTTCCATGTAAGTCCTTTCAGCGTTTCTGAATGGAAACCCAATAGTCTTCATCTGGAGACAGTCCTGTGACACTTATACTTGCACCTAAATGCCTGGCTAAGCATAACAACAGATTGTTGGGTGCAATGGATCATATGCAGAGATTATACCATTCCCTTTTCCCATCCTCACTTTGTACACAAAACAATCCCCAATTTTCCATGCAATCAAAGGGATTCAGTAGTTTAAGAAATTCAAAAACTGCTAGACAAAAGAGTCAGACCAGAAAGGATCTGGAACCTACTCGACTCTTTTTAGTGCCAAAAAAGACAAGGGAATGCAGACTGATTTTGGATCTCAGTGTGCTCAATAAATCAGTTTTTCAAACAAAGTTCTGGATGGTCACAGTACAGTCAATTCATCCTTTTCTGAAGAAAGCTGACTGGGTGTGCTCAATAGATCTTCAGGATGCATCCTACCACATAAAGATGGACAAACTCCAGGAATTTCCTTCGCTTCTGACTGGAAGCCACTCATTACCAATTCAAAGTGCTGCCCTTTAGTCTCACCACAGCCCCCAAGGTGTTCACCAAATGCATGGCAGTAGTAGCAGCTCACTTGAGACTGTAAGGATTCTGGGTGTTTCCATACTTAGCTCATAACCACTTCGACCAGGCATCATTTGATAGTAGCTGGAGATTATTCAATATCTGTAGCTACCTCGGAATTATGAGAACTCATGAGAAATCCCAATTGACTCCAACACAAAATCTAGAATTTATAGGGGCTGTGCTAAATACGGCAACAACCATAGCATCCCTTCCTTGAGAGAGGCTCCAAAGAATTATTGCTCAAGTTCAAAAGATAATCCACAGAAAGATGGTTCCTACTTAAATAGTTTTGTAAACTCTAGGGTTGATGGCAGCTTCACTAACTCTAGTCCCTCTAGCCAGGCTTCATATGAGAATTCTGCAATGACTACTAGCTTCTCAGTTGTCTAAACTTCACCATCCCTTGTCAGGCCAAATACTGATCATCAATTAGTGCAAGAGGGATCTACTTTGGTGGACATATTCCATACAAATTCTCCTCAACCACTCCTTTGTTCTTCCAGAGCCCACGGCCATAGTGTCTACAGATGCCTCTCAGATGAGGTGGGAGGGACATTTTCTGGGCAGGATAGTCCAAGACACTTGGTCCCCCTTAGAGGCCAACCTGCATATCAATCGAATGGAGGTAAGAGCAGTGCTTCTAGCATTGCAGGCCTTTCAAACAGCCCTTCCTAAGGAGACAATTGCAATTCAAACAAGCAGGGAAGAACCAAGTCTTATCCTCTTTGTCAAGAAGCCCTCAGAATGTGGCAGTGGGTGATCTCTTCCAACTGCTTTCTAATAGCAATGCATATTCCAGGGAATTCCAATGTGATTGCAGACAAACTGAGCAGATGTATTCTTCAGCCTCACAAGTGGTCTGTCAATCCAGAAGTGGTAGAAAGGATCTTCCATCAGTGGGGTTGACCTTGCTGAGATCTGTTTGCTTCTCCCCTAAAGAACAAGTGCAGCAATTACTTCACCCTGATTCCCCTCTGGGGAAGTCAACAAGAGATGCTGTCCTACACAGTTGGCCCCCTGGTCTCCTGTATGCCATTGCCCCTATACCACTAATTACAAAATTCCTGCAGAAACCACTCAGGTTGAAGAGCACAGTAATCCTCATTGCACCCTTTTAGACTCAACAGATTTGGATCCCCTTCCTTTAGCTTTATCTGATTCAACAACCATGGATTCTCGTCTCAATTCCAGACCATCTGTCCCATCCAGATGGACTTGTTCACCCAGATATTTTAAATCTCAAGCTGACAGCATGGTTCCTCCAATTCCACTAGTTGCCAGGTATCTAAATCTTTCCTCCCCAGTATGCCACATCCTTCTGTCTTCTAATAAACCTTCCACTAGTAAACTATACTCTAGAAAATGGAAGAGATTTACCATTTGGGCCCATGAAAAATATATTGATTCCTTTTCTGCTTCTATAGTGCATATTTTAGACTTTTTAGCCTCTCTTTTATGTTGGAGCTTCCCCTCTGCCATCAGACTACAATTAGCTGCAATTTCCAATTTCCACAATGGTTTGAAAAAACATTCTTTAGCCTGTCATATACTTTGTAAGTCATTTTTAAGGGGTGCTCTTTTGTTGAAACTCCCTTGGGATCTAAACTTAGTGTTACAGACCATAGTACATTCTCCCTTTGAACCCTCTGCAGAATGTGATCTGAAGTTTTAGTCTTGGAAGCCATTATTTTTGGTAGCTATAACCTTTGTCAGACTGATCTCAGAAATTCAGGCCTTATCATGTAAACCTCCTTATCTGATTTTCCACAAAGACAGAATTTCTTTACAAACAAGCCCCTCTTTCCTACCCAAGGTAGTCTCAGAGTCTAACATCAGTCAAGCTATTATTTTACCAGTTTTCTTTCCAAACCTTTCCAGCAACGGTGAATATTCCTTACATATACTAGATGTTCACAGACAATTATGTCTCTATCTTCACAGAACAAAAGACATTCAAAAATCTGACCAACTATTTGTTTCCTTTTCCAGTGCAAAGTTTGGCAAGCTAGTCATCAAGGTGACTTTGGCCAGATGGCTAAAGGACTGTATTTCATGTATCTATAATAAGAACAAAATAGCCTTGCCTAGGCCTGTAAAAAGCCCATTCTACAAGAGCTGTAGCCATTTCAGCAGTTTTCCAGTCTAGGACTTCAATGGACAATATATGTGCAGCAGTTGCTTTGTCTTCTCTCCATACCTTTATTACTCATTACAAATTGGACTTAGTCTCTAGGGGAAGATCATCCTTTGGTTCGATGGTGCTCAGGAATATCCTTCCATGAGTCACCCAATATCTAAGGTAGCTGGGGACTCTGTGCCATATGTCAAGGATAAAATGAAGCTTGATAACATCAGATAAAGAAGTTATGTACTTTACATAACATTGCTTCTGAGTTGTCCATCTTTCTATATCCTGGACTCCCCTCCCTCCATCCCCGGTCTTTAAAAAATATTTTTGGTGGAATGAATTATATACCCTTAAATTATTCTGACCTTTCAAGCATAGTAGATATGGCTTCCCTGTGGCCTTCCTTATTTATTATCTATACATTCTCTACAAACTTAATCTGAGGTAATTGTGAGAGAGGGAGTGTGGGTAGAGGTGAAACTTGAGAGTTTTTGGCTGGCACAAACTGTAGTAACGGCCAAGTCAGTTCCAATATCGGAACTGGACCCATCTGTCAAGGATAAATGAAGACGGACAACTCAGATGGAATGTTATAGTAAATGTTCTTAGTCCGTATAGTATTATATACAGGTCAGGCATATTTGTATCAACTAGTTGGAGAGCAGTTCATTTTCTGAAGCCTTGTTTTCTACTTAAGGTGCTTCTACTGAAAGTGATATAAAGTTAAACAAGGAAAATATTTTATTTATTTACATTTCAAGACCAACTGGGTGATAGATGCATTGACCCTTATGAGTCTTAACCTCATCCAAAAAGGGATCACAGACAAACAGAATTGTACATAGTTAAATCAAAACAGTACATGATTAAGCAAAGCAAGCATAGAAATGTAGATAAGCAAATAGTAATTAAAGCAAAAATTATGCATATGTATTAAATTAATCAGTAGAATGAACAGCTGATGTCTTCCAGTAAAATTGTTACAGATAAGTGCACCTTTAGGTTACAGATTTAGCAATAAGCAGATCAACCACCATAAAGCAAGTAAATAAAAAATGAATATTTTAGAATTCATAGACAGTGTGTTTTGCAAATTTAGCCTGGGTAGCAACCATGTGCAGGGTATGAGCAATTCTATGACACACATCAGCAATACAATGGTCAAAATAGTGCTGTATGCAGTGCGTGCTAATAAGAGCATAATGACATATAAACAAGGAGCTCTGGGCAAATTAGTTACTTGAATTAAGCAAGTAAAGAAAAACAAACTGAAGACTGAATCAAAAACATGTAACAGCAGCCATGCCAGGAATAGTGGCAGCAGTATCACAGCAGTATGTGCTAGGAGCTGCCTACAGGGTAAGTGTTCACAGTGTTTTACACTGAGGCCATCAGTGCCAGTAGAGAAGGTGCACACAGTCAGCTTCTGATGTACTACTGCCTGACAGACCAAGAGATTGTGGTCCATTTCTGAGTGGACAGGGATACTGTAGTTGAACCCTGAAACCCACTAGTGGAATCAAAGAGAATACATGGTATATCCATTTCTCTGGACACAAAGGTATGTGCACCATTATCCGTGGTAGCTTCAGGGACCTTCCAGCAACCAAGGAAGGACAAGTTAAAGATATTGGAGGTGTCAGCTCTGTGATTCCTAAACCTGGGCCTTGATATTATGCTACAACATGAGGTGGAACATATTTGGTTCCCCATGACAAAAGAAGAGAGAACCAACACCACACAGGCCTTTTATAACATAGTCCATATCCCTGAGGCCCTGAAAGTCATATATTGCGTGTTTGTGGATATACTGTTCAGTCATATCCAAAGGACATGCAAAGCATTAGCAGAAAAAGCTTCCTCTCTAAACTGCTAGGTTGCCTGCAATGGCCAGAGCATTATTTATACATTCTCTGGTCAAATGAAGTATGCTTTTAAAGGCCCATACTTGCTTAGATGAGTGTATTGCCAATCTCTCTCTATTGTACAGATATATAATATTCAGAGAATGCTCACAGAATCAAATGAACAGGTTGAACTTGTGATTCAAACAATAAATAACTCACTAAAAAAATGTGATATGTTGAGTCAAATGGACCTTCATTTAGCATTGCTGGACTACAGAAATACTCCTGGGCAAGCCACAGAACTGTCTTCTCTTCACAACTGTTGGCATGCATACTGCTACATCTAGGAATATTGCAATGGAATATGCTGTAAGACATACCTTGTATTGCAGGCTGTTGCATTTGCAGACCAGCAGTACCTGTAAGGACAGATATGTAGGTTGGTCTTGGTCAATCTCTCACTTATGTCATGATGTTGTATGTGTTATAGACCTCTGTGATGGACATTTCTAACCCAGCACTGCCAATGCTGACAGATGGGGCTTCCTATACTGACAGATGGAAACTTGATGCCGGCCCACCTTTGACATCTAAATCACTTGAAATTATTAGGGGGTCTCTCTCCTTGGCTGGGAAATGGCAACAAAAACTCCTTTATCTCAGTAAACTGTTTCTGCATTGGTGGTCCACCTCTTGTGGTGGACCCATCTTTTGCAATTTCCATGTCTTTTTCTTCACAAAGCATATATAAAAAGTAACTCTTCATCACATCTGTTGTAGAGACTCATTATGGTCATACAGTAACTGCCTAATCTGGTGCTGTTAATGCTTGCTTGCAACATCTTTGCCCAGGATGTACATGCCATGTGTGTAATTCATTCTCCTAGTTAGTGAACTTTTCAAGGCATTACCTCCCTCTTGTGTCCATGCCAGCACCTGTACACCAGAAAGGAAAACACGTCAGTCAGTGTCTCCGGATGATATGCTGTGGCATGCACATAATTATAGCCATGGCCTCCCACTCTTAATGCACCTGGATAACAGCTGCAGTTGTTGCTGTGCAGAATCTAATGGCCCCTTTACTACTCACTGTACATATGGTCTTAGAACCCTACTATCCTTCTGTCCAGTAATCCCCACAGTATCTTATGATTACAGCTTGGTCTTCTGCATACATAGCCAGGCACTAACATCCTATGTAAGTTTGATGTGGTCCCAGTTACGCATACTTCAAGACTCCTAATTTACTTTCCGTGACATTCAGTATAGGGTTTATAGCTGTTGCTGAATATTTCACAAGGCAGGACTCCTTTTTTAATTCACTGAATATCTACGTGTGCTGAGGTTTTACTCAAACTCCTCTGTATCTTAAAAGTGCAGTTCTAAGAGGTGCTACTCATACATGTGGCTTCTCATTGTGCATGTTATAGTGAGCATGAAGCATGAAGCTTGTGTACACTTAGTGCAGTGATGCAGTGATGCACCACACTGTAAGTGATTCATAAACATGCAAGTGAGTGCAGGAGTTTACCATATTGCTTTTTTACTGGACCTACAAAGTGGCCATAGTAATCCCAGCAAGTGAGAAAAATAAGGCTTCTGTGTTGTGTGCCAAGGAGAACAGAACTTTCCTATTGATCCTCCACAGGGACTTCAGGGAGCAGCTGCTGGGCCAGTATAGTGGCTCTTTGAATAAAAATACCCGATATGAACTGGACCAGGAGCTAAGTGATACCAGTAAAATAAGAATGTTGTGCTTCCTGTCCCTAGCCAAAAAATAAACTGGAAGCTTTTGCTTTCTAGCACTTGTAAGGAACTTTTGTAGGACTTTAATGACAGGATGAAAAGGGCACACTTCAGTCTAAGAATTAGTACACTGATTTCTACAGCTCTTCTGGCTTTCTGGAAAGCAAGGGGATTGCTTTTTTGAAAATTGTAGTTGGATTACACTTTATCCACTATTGCCTTCATGTAGTAATAGAAGGCAATGTGTTGGTCAAACATAAACTTGGATATTTCTGATTGGTCACTGATGGAAGTAAATTGTCTTAATCATTAATTATTGTGGTCTGGCTGCTAGATGAGCACTATGGAGTTCCTAAGAGCATCATAGCTGGACTGCAACATGTTATATCTGGGTTATTTGACATTAGCCAATTTAAGAGAATATTTATGTTATGTTGCAAGGTTGCATGTAGCTTTTTTGGTTGATTTGTTTGATTTAATGATAAAAACATCATCCACAAAAACAGTACTCTCGACGTTTGATAGGTCAGTTACATAATTTAATTAAAAAAAAAAAAAAAAAACAGGAGAGTGACCAGAATGGATCCTTGCGGAACTACACCAGAAAACAAACCAATATTTGCCTTTTCCCTCCTTCAATAACATGGAAGGTATAGTTGTGGAAGAAGTTTTTAAAAAACACAAAAAGTTAAAAACTAAAAACTTTTAAAGCACAAGTGAAGCCAGGAACAGAACTCGGATGTAAAGTAGACTATTTTATTAAGCGCTTTTCATCTAACTTAATAGTTAGACTTCTTCAGACAAACAACATTCAAACATCCAAAACTTTAAATAGTAACATT
The DNA here is from genome assembly GCF_019279795.1 of Protopterus annectens. Taxonomy (NCBI): domain Eukaryota; kingdom Metazoa; phylum Chordata; order Ceratodontiformes; family Protopteridae; genus Protopterus; species Protopterus annectens. Next base: position 1,466,975,105 of record NC_056725.1, read on the forward strand.
CGTTAAAATCATGTGAAGAAAGACATAAAATTTAAAAAATAAATGACATTTAAAAAGGCAACAGCTTTGAGTAAGGCAGCATAAATTCCATTCATAAAGAATGTGTATGTAAATTGAGTTTTCATTCAATAAATATGTATATTTCCAAATAAACAATCAATATATCACATAAAATTCAAAATACTTCTTAAGCATAATTAAATAAATAATTAATGATTAAATATGTTAAAAAAGCTGGAACCTGGAAATAGTATAGGCTTATATTAGAGCTCGTGTGTAGACTATGTATGCTGAAAAATATATATATAAATATGTAGAAAACTGTGAATAGCCATAAATAACAATAAATAAGCTAAAGTATGTAATATAAATAAATATTAAAAAAATATTAAAATAATATTTAGTTTAGTTAGGGAAGCAGGCAAAGATGTGAGCAGAGGATTATGGCAAGCTGACTGAGAACCAGTTGGTCAAGGTGTACAAAGTCAAAGGACTGGTGCATTCCAACCTGACTAAAGTGGAAACAATTTCAGCCTTAGTCACAACCATAGCCCAGATGATTTTGTTGGACTCATGCTTGGCCATGCAGTCCTGCGTCAACAAGATGAACAGCAGAGGACTCAGGATGCAGCCCTGAGGGACACCCTTGCTCAGTGTAATATTGATTGAACTGATTTCCCGCACATACTTTTTGGAGTCTGTTGATGAGAAAGTCCAGTATCCAGGTACATAGGAGGGTGTTGATGCCCAGGTGGATCAGCTTCAATATCTGATTCTGTGTGGATGACAGTGTTCCCACACTACCCCCTTTACTAGAAACTGAACCAGAATCTAGCACATATGTGTCATAATACACAGAGCTTTGCTAAGATGTGTTATAGCATCTGGAAGCTATGAAACCATTTAAAAAAATTCCACCCTTTCAGGGTAGCAATTACTTCGTCCTTCAAGACAATACAGTAGGATTACTAGTCCTGGTTTTCACAGACATTTTGTCTCGGGGTGCAATCAGAACTGTAAGATACAATCTTTATGGCCTAAATCAGGTAATTTAATGTCAGACTATTTTTCAAGGTGAGCTGGACTGAGATTAACCTCTTCTCTTCCAGCTTCCTCTGTTGCAATATATTCATTTCAACAGTTACAACAAAGTTTGACAAACAGTTGTGTTTTTTGTCCATCAGGACCCACTATTGGTACATTTTTAACACAAGCAGCTTTACAAATACATTTTCAATACAAGCACCTGTACAAATCAGTTTGATATACAATTGACATACAATTCTTTACAAAACTCCAGCTAGCTATGCTGGCATATGTTACACATCCAGTGCCCTACTTCTCCTGCCATATATGACAATACCTGACATCATCACATCTCTCCCCCTTTTAAAGACTCAAGCTAGTTTTTCCAGTGACCTGGAAAAATAATGCTTAAGAGAAATGAGCCTGTCTGGGAATACAATAACCCATACCCTGTCTTGAGAACCCATCAGCACTGGCACTGCTGAACCCACTAAGGTGCTGTACCATCATATCATATGCCTGCAGCCCTAGGCTCTACCTTAGTAACTTGGCATTTTGCTGGCTTGCTTGATGTAGCCATAGATCCCTCCTCAGACTCCTCCTGCCCTCCCACTGCAAATACTCAGCACAAGGGCCTCCCTATCGTGGTAAGACTTCATCATGTTAACATGGTATGGTTTGTGTCCCTGCCTCCTCCCTAGGGGTTTTACCATGCAGTCAACATCACTGACCTTCCTTACCACTTTGAAGGGTCCTTCTCAAGGTGCCTGCAGCTTATTGTGTCTGACAGGAATGAGAATTAGAACTTTCTGTCCCACAGCATACTCTCTGGCTCAAGCATTCCTGTCATACCAGGCCTTTTTCTGCTGTCAGTGTCCTGCCAGGTTCACCTGGGTGAAGCCCATGAGCTCCACCCTAAGCCTTGTCCTGAGGTTTAGGACATATGCCACAACAGACTCCTTGTGGGATTCACATTCACTCTCCCACTTATCCTGAATCAAATCTAAAGGCCCCCTCCCTCTATGCCCATACAAGAAATCAAAGGGTGAAAAGCCTGTGGATTCCTGGAGTACCTTTCTTTATGCAAAAAGTAGATGGGGCAAATATCTGTCTCACTCTCTCTTAATCTGGTCTGCAAATACCCGTGGCATGGTCTTTAGTGTAGAGTTTAACCTCTACACAATATCATTAGTCTGTGGGTGGTAGGGGGTGGTCTTTAGGTACTTCACCCCACAGCTCTCCCACAGATAAGCCAGCAGGTCTGACATTAAAGTGGAACCTCTGGCAGTCAGTATTTCTCTTGGGAAACCTACCTTGCTGAAAATCTCTGACAAAGCATTTGCCACCTTCTCTGCTTTGACAGAGGTCACAGCAACTGCCTCAGGGTATCTAGTAGCATAATCTACTAACACCAAGATATACTTCCCTGTGGCCCCACAATATCCAATGCTACCCTCTGAAATGGCTCCTCAATCACAGGCAAAGGCATTAAAGGAGCTCTGACCTTGTCTCCTGCCTTGGCTACTTTTTTGGCACTGTTCACAAGTCCTGCATTACCCTGTTACATCCCTTTCAATCCCGGGCCAATAAAAGTTCTGCATAATACGTCTCTTGGTTTGCTTTATGCCTATATGACATGCAAAAAAAATCTCATTTGCTATGGCTCTAGGCACTGCCAAGTGCTGTATTACCTCAGCCTCTAGCCTTCCCTCAGGGGTCCATTCTCTATACAGTAACCCTTTGTTCCAGTATACAGACTCCCCTTTTCCTTGAGGATCAGTTGCCTCCCTAGCTACCTCCCTCAAGCCTCTTGGTGTAGGGTCTGAGAGTCGAACCTGTCTCAACTCTACCTTTGTGACCCTTCCCAGCTCCCCTTCCACAGGAAGTGTGGTAGCCTCTGACAGCGGTGCTTCACTTTCAGCCTGGGTACTACTACTCACCTCTGCCCTTGCAGACACCCTGTCCAAGGGAAAATCAGTACTTGCCAGCAGCTGTGGCTCACTTCTACAGGGTGGCTCCCTCCTTGAAATAGCCAACTCACCAGCCCTGGCTTCAGGTGAGGGGTCTGGGTCTCTCCCAGGATACCAGCCCCACATGCCTGTCTCCAAGCCTCATTGAGTGTAACTGCATGCACAGAAGATACTGCATTATTAAAATCATTCCCTATTAGGACATCTGCAGGTGTATCCTCAAACACAACTACTTGCATGTTTCCTTTTCCACCCTTCCAGTCAAGGTGAAACCTGGCCAAAGGTATTTGGAATGGGGCCCCTCCTAAAGCTCTGACTGATGTGGACTTCTCAAGCAAGTACTGCTTCTCTCTAACCACTACAGGCTTCACAAAGGTTATGCCAGAGGCTGTCTCTCTCTTAGCAGTGACCTGTTTTCTATCCACTAAGTTAGGATATAAACTCCGGTGATGGTCTGGTACCCTTGTCTCCAGACAACCTACCACTGGCATACTGTTATTTTCACTTGCTGGCTCCCTCACCTTGCTTCTATGGACATCTGTATGCTACATGGCCCCACTGGTTATATTTAAAACATCTAAACCTTGATCTTGGCCATTTACTTGAACTAGTAGCTTCCCCTGTTACTTCTGGACTCTGCTGGGGTGGTTTAGGCTGCCCACCATGGGTTCCCTCATATCCATGTGCAGTACTGGGTATCCTGTTCTTGTGCAGTGATGCCCTACTTGCTAAGTAGATATCCTCTTTTTTTCCCCAATTCAACTGCAGGGTTACACTCCCTGTCTGCCAACCAGATTCTCATGTCCTCAGGCAAAGTGCTAAGGGCTTGTTCCCTCACCAAAAGGTCTGCCAGCCTTTCAAAAGTGGTGACCTGACACCCACTCACCCACCTATGAAATAAGTGCTTAACTCAGCAATATAATTACATACACTTTCATCTGCCTTGCATCTATGCTCACAAAACTTTTTTTTTTCTGTAAGCTTCAGATGTTAACTTAAAACATTCCAACAAACATTGTTTAACTTAACATTCCAAAAAACATTGTTTAACTTTATCATAGTTTAAACAATCAGTATCAGACTATTTAGAAACAGCAGTTACAGCTCTACCATGGAGTAAGCGGGTCATGAATCGTTCCCAGAGCCCTTGTTCAACATTATACTGTTTACATACTCTTTCAAATATGTGAATAAAACTATCAAAACTATCATCCTGTGTAAACTGTGGAAGAAATGTACTGACCTTTATTGGTTCTGGGGTTCAGTTATTCCCTTCCCCATTACCTCCATGACCCTAACAAGAAGTCAGCATCTCCCTCTCATGTTGATGCTGCTTCTCATTTTATTCAGCCTTCAAATGCCACAGTCTCTCTGCCAATTCTAATTCCAAATGTTTGGCCTCCAGTTCTGGTCTCTAACTCCAGATGGATTTTTAAGTCCTCTGAGGAAAAGGTGAATAGTCCTGTTTCTGAGGGCTGCACATCCCCTTCGACAGACAGGTTTTCTTCCTGGTTACTGTCGTGAAATGGTGAGGAAACAGCCTACAGGGATGAAGTGGAACATCTGATAGGCTGGCGCAATAGCAACAGTCTGGCCTTAAATGTAAGCAAGCTCAAAGAATTAATAGTGAACATCAGGAGGACTCAAGAGATACATCAGCCACTGGAAATTAAGGGAGTGGCAGTGGAAAGAGTCAAAAACACCAAGTTCCTGGGGGTGCACATCTCAGATGACCTATCCTGGTCACCTCATATTAGTCATAGAGTGAAGAAGGCACAACAAAGTCTGCACTTCCTATGAAAACTGAGTAAGGCAAGCCTGTCTCAGTTCACCCTCAAAGCCTTCTACAGGGACACCATCGAGAGCATCTTCTCAAATAACATCATAGTTTGGTATGGTAACTGCAAAGCATCTGCCCGCAAGGCTCTCATGAGGATAATGAGGACAGCAGAAAAAGTCATTGGCACTTCGCTCCCATCCATGAATGAGCTGCATGACACTTGGTGTATGGGAAGGGCTAGAAAGATAATTGATGATCCTTCTCACCCTGCCCATAGCATGTACTTCTGCCTTTCCTCAGGCAGATGGTATTGCAGCATAAACTGCAAAACATCTAGACTGAACAAGAGCTTCTTCCCTCTGTCCATAAGGCTACTGGACTTGAATGTCAGGCATGACAGCAAATAATCTGATCAATATGCCACTTGCTGTGAAGTATCACCTATAGTAATCAATGTGGCAAATTGTTTCAGTAACTTGTACAGTTAGCCTGATTCCTTATGCTATTTCTTCCTGAAGAGTGAATCACCACTCCAAATGTGCAATATGAACATCAGAATATATCATACTACAGCTAATGAAGTGCAATATCTAAGCACTCACAATGTGAAGTCATAGACTCTGCAATACCTACTAGTATAATATTGTCTAATGTCTTCCTGTCCAACTGTAGTAATTTATTGTGTTAATAATTTAAGTATTACTGTATGTACATTAGTCTTACTGTCACTGAAACTATGTGTTTGTTTCTTGTTGTGTCTTGCATTGGGAACAAAGCAATGTAATTTTGTTCAGCTTACACTGCTGTGTATATCTGATCGACATTAAAGTTTACTTTCAGTATAACTTTGAGTTTGAGATGAACAGATGTATGCGACATCATTATGTAATGCAGCACTGAAATTACGTTTTAATACTAGATGAAACAAGTCTCAGAGCACTGTGTTTTGGAACTGACAAAACCATTCACCCACTTCATCTCACCTTGCTTTAAGTAAGTAGGGAGCAGTAATTCTCTAATCAGTCAGGAAAATATAGTAAGACTAGTTAAGTATTGATTTTCTGTATCTGTGTGAACCTTTCCACCTGTGTTATTTTTAATATTTACAGTGATTTACTGGCATTTACTGTAAATAAATATTTACTATTTTCATGTGGTTTTATTATTTATTATTAAATATATTTAAACTTTTCATTGTGGCTGGTCTTTTAGAGAATATTTTAACCTTTAGAGTACTTATATTTATTTGGTGACACTGTGGCTACTCCTGAAACCATTGCTACATCGGTCAACCACTACCATTTATATTAGTATTAATTTTACTCAGTATAATTGGGTACCCTGGTAAGAGCCTAAGAGTAGCTGGCTTTACAGTGTAATGGTGGCAGTATATACTTTATAGTGTGGGCAAAGGGGACATAGCTTGTAAATATGTGCTAGCCTTCCCCAGGTGTGTGTGTGTGTGTGTGTGTGTGTGTGTGTGTGTGTGTGTGTGTGTGTGTGTGTGTGTGTGTGTGTGTGTGTGTGAAAATCAAATCTCAAAAAACTGTGTTTCTCAGCTAACTTGGAGCAGGGACACAGAGCAGTGGTTTCACCGAGAGGGTGGTGACAGACTTAGCTTGGAACACTTGGCTGAGGACTCAACTCTACAGTTGTTGTCAGTGTGGAGTCTTATTTGTGGCCTAGTGAGAAAGAGGGAAACCCAGTCCCAGGATGGGAGTGTGTTCTGTATGTCCTCTTAAGGGAAATTGCGCTTGATGAAGAGAGCTGCATCTGGGAATACTGTGTGTATTCAGTTTTGCTCTGAGTGAACGTCCTTCACTGGTGTCCATGGTGAGGATTGAGGCTCCTTGATTACTGTCCCAGAGGAGGGACATCAACAGAATAATCACAAAACTGGCCAGCACCAAATAGTGAAACCCAAAAAGCTATAGCAAGCTATAGCAAAACAGACAAACCGGTTTCGGCATCAATATGCCTTCCTCAGTGAACATAGCAAACAAAAATCTTTACTCATTTAAATACACATCGCATTCCAATTAATGATTAATTACAATTGCTTGTTAAGACCAGGCCTGAATGATCCCCCAAGTCTAATAATCCAATTGTGTTCTTTAATGTTTAAAACCGAGTGCCAACCCATTTTGCCCTATTTCCTTTTATTATATCAATAATAGTAAAAGTGAACTGTGCTGTAGTATGTTGCAAGATGTGCTTATATAGTGAGCTGGAAGTTCATTTATTTCAAATATCACTTAAAATTTCAGAAATCCTAACCCGCAGGGACCTTGATGTTTGGCCACATAAAATGCTGAGCAGGAGCAACTGGCTAAATAAATAAGCCAGTCCATGCTACAGTTAACAAAAAATAGGATATCATCAACTTTTGATGTATCTGCACTGGTGAAACTTTTGGATTTAGGAACATATTGACAGGCAGAACAATGACCACAGGGGAAACAACAGTAAATCTCTGAATAAGGTAGTCTGTGATTGAATAATATCCCTGCTATGTTTATAATGGCTAAAGTGTGACCTCAAAGTGGGGCCCCATCGAAAAGAAAACAAACACCTAGGTCCCAAAATTTCAGAGATACTATCATCTGACCTTAAAATACCCCAATAACAGTCAACAATGTTCCTAAGGACACTGGTGTGCCCATAAGTAGTGACAAGCCTAAGATTAGTGTTGTCATCCAAAACTCTCAATTTATATGTCAATAAATCAGATCTAGTTTGTGTGGAAACCCAATTACTGGCAGTCAAAACCGCATTATGATCATAACCCCTATGATCAACTCTATTAATGAGGTCATGTTGGAATTCCTGATAGGATTTTTCAGAGGAGCATATACGTCTAATACGGAGAAATTGAGATTTGGGAATGTTATTAATTATATGTCTGGGATGAAAGCTGGAGGCATGGAGTAGCGTATTATATTGGGGATGTTTCTGAAACACCTTAGTGCTAAGTGTTTGGTCCCTTTCCCTACTTACAGTCACATCCAAAAAATTAATTTCCATTAAATGGTAATGTGCAGTGAATTCAATTCCTCATTTGTTCTCATTCAGATATTGCATGAATTCATGTAAGTAGATCACATCTGCTCTCCATACCATCCAGCAGTCATCCAGATAGCGTCTCCAAATGTCAATTTCTAATATATATAAATTGAGACTAGTATTGTAAATCAATTGGTCCTCTAGGAATCCCATGAACGAATCTGCATATATGGGAGCGAAAGACGCTCCCATAGCAATGTCCTTGTTCTTAGCAAGAATGCATTTTATTTTCATGGCAAATGCTACTGGCACATAATTCTTGTACTCCCAGAAAACCAGTGGATTTCTGCCTCTACCAGATGAAGTACCTGCATCTCATGTATGAATTGAGGTTTTCTGGGAGACATATGCACTGCTTACCTCTCATTTTATAAAGAATAGTAAGGAATGCCTTACCCAGAATAATATCTAGCAACTAGTAAGTGACTCAGCAACAGAAATTGGATATTCACTAGAGAGGTTTGCAGGAGCAGTCAAGCATAAAAGTTTCAGAGATAGGTCAGCTTCCTTAACTAGTAAGAATGAATAGGAGAAAAATAAATCTGATAGGAAATTGTACTTTTGAAGTCATACCAGAATATAATCAGGCAAGGGTCACTGAGAAGATTAGATAGGGCACAATCAGACACACTCTGGGAGAAAGAACCAGTGACTTCATAACCCAAGTCTGAGTAATTCCCTCTTGCTTTATGTATGACTAAAAGTGTACATTTGATTTGGTTGGGCATTCATTTTGTCACATGCAGATTTTGCTATGCAAAGTGTCAGAGTGATTATGTTTATTGAATTATGCTATAGTAGAGTTATAAAAAAATCAGAGGTGTACTTGTTTAGGCTACTGCTTTGATTGTAAATGTAAACTGATTGTTTACGTTCATGATTGCTGTTGTCTGACCTTTTTTAATGCAGTAAATTCTATATTTCTTCATTAATTTACCCACTGCTCTGTATGTGGTTGGCAGAGCCCACTAAAAAAAGGCAATATGTCAACATTTCTCAAGCCAAATACCATCTGCTATTTAGGTATTAAACATTTACTATGAAGTATTCAAACCAAATATAATGGGAACACTACATTACACACCCCTATACAACTTACATTTCATAGTAATACTGAACATGTAACAACCTCTTTTGTACCATCTAGGCTATAGCCTCTCTAATGAATAGACTGCCCATAAATGTCAAGCTGAGCGCCTCTTTGGCTCTCTTCAAAAGGAACCTTGACGATTGCATGGGTGATAGAAAATTCACCCCAGGGATCACGTCAGTCACCCTGCTAGACAGGGGACCAGGGAATTAAACATTCTGGGAAGAAATAGCCAGGGAATTATTATGGCTAGGCTTGTATAGGCCCTAGGGCCGATAGCCTAGTACCAACCTATGAACCTATGCATGGCATTTATAGCTTTAAATACTAATAAGCTAATTACAGAAAGGTGCATATCATGTCATATGATACAATTTTTTTAGAGTGTTCATTTTGAATAAATACTTCATAGAGATTAGTCACACATCCCCAGAGGGTCTCTCTGTTGTTTCTCCATAGTACAGAAATCATATGGGCTGGAAAAAAATATCAAGGACACTGAAGAAATATTTATTTCCAAGAGTCTGTCAGTGAAGTACAAAAGTGCAATTAACAATAGGAAAAGTATTCTGATTGCAGCCACTCTTAATCCTCTGACTTCAAGGAAACTTTGCATAAGGCAGAAGTTTTTGGGTCCAGAGATTTTTGCCTCACTATTAATAGATCAAGAAGACCTAAAAAGTAATGTACTTAACATTCCTGTGTGCCACTGGGGAAAGAAGCTGTAAAGGTATTTAATTATTTTGCATTTCCAGAAGAGAACAAAATAGCAACAAGATATAATTATTGCAAGCCTCTAAAAAAGTATTTGTCATTTATTTTTTCACAAATGTACAAAAGTCTACAAAGATTACTGATGCTTTTGTTACTGTGCTAAAGAACTGGCCTAAAATATTATTATTTTGGTGAGCTTCATGATCCATTAGTAAGAGTTGCAATGGTCTGGGGTGAAAGATAATTAAGGAGAAGCAGAAATATTTTATCAAAAGCTGCAGATGTGTGCAAAGTGAATAAAATTACAAGTACAGAGTAAGAAGGGATAACTGAGGGAACTTAGTTGTATAAGAAAAAACGTGATTCAAATAAAAAAGAAAGAAAGAAAACACAAACCGGTCTAGAAAAAAAATCATTTTGCAAGGCTATGTAAAGGGAAAACAAGTGTGTTTCAAAGAAATGTTGAGCATAAATGTGAAATTTTTTTTGTTGGTGCAGTTAAAGTGAAAATTGTTGATGCAGTAATGTCTGAAATGCATCAAAAATAGTGAGGAGAGTCAAACTGTTGTCAAGAAAAGCAAGCATTCATAAACAAAACTTGGAATTTATATTAGGCATGGGTGGTGCATGTAATATTGTGTTTTAAGGTACTTTTTGAAGCATTTGCGACCAAATGGCAAAGAAAAGAAAGTATTGTTCACATAGTTAACATATTATAGGGACAAGTAAGGTCAGTGTTTCTAAAACTTCTGACATACAAATAGAAAATCAGAAGTACAAGATCCTGCTTCAAGTCAACTCACTTAAATTGGCTAACTATCCTTATATTTAGTACATTTCACACAAGACGCTAGTAAGAGCAAAATAAATGCAGAGTGTAAAAGCAAAGAATGAATGTGTACAGCAAGTCACCCAATGACATGCATGTCAAATACTGTTCAGAATCACAGCATTGCTATCCTTCACAACCGTGATGATTTTCACATTGTTACAGTGTTTGCCAGAAGAATATTTAATAAGGAATTCTGTTTCTTATCTCCCAGGTCCATATTTTTAGTCTCTGTAATCCTTTTTTTCACTCCTGTTGCAGGTGGTTTGTTTTTAGGGTTGCCACCTTTTCAAATGGCCAAAAGTGGGACATTTTTGGCACTAACATCAGATTTTACAGGCCGACACATACCCACGGTTAGTACAAAGGATAGAATTTAGCTTTCTTGCTAAATAAAAGCTTATTCTTGTAGCATTTTAGTTGCTTATTCTGTTTCTTATAACATTTAGGTATTTTAGATACAGAATAACTGTTTTAGGCAACTATTACATAAAATATAGGAAATAACTTTGTCCTAAAATCTCAGGACATTTGCCATTTTTTTAATTTTTTGTCAGGACACAACTGCCCAAAGAGGTGGTAACCCTATTTGTTTTTGGTTTTCCATTTTCTTATTATAGCTATCTTAGTCTCTATCAGCACTAAAGATAATTATTTCACCTCTTTACTGTATTATTTTACATTAACCTAGCAAAGACATATCTGTATTGTGATTAAATTATGATGCTATGATGGTGATATTTAAAGGAAAATAAAAGTAGCTCTCATGAATAAGCTCTAGCAGGAAATGAAATGTTTAAATGTCATTAGAAAGCCATTACTGCCTACAGAATGGATGGACAATACAGTCACTGTTGTAAAGCAAGTCAATATTTGCACTTATTTTTAAGCAATGTAAGTACTTTAATACCACATTTTTGTTCTTACATATTGTGGAACCTCAGTGTTTGGGACACTTGTTATTTCAGCATCGATTACTTTTCAAACCATTTATTGTTGTATGTTTATATAATATTAATAAACTAGCCTCATTTTAAACATCAATAAACTTTCAATAACTTCAATTTAAGTTTGAATATCACAAACAAAAACCAAAATTTACTTAATATTGCTCTTTAAACAAAAACAGTTAAAACACATAAATTAACTGTTAACATAATGTGAGATCCATTATTAACTATTGACCATATTGTTTTAAGTTTCCTACATTACAAATCTTAACAACTGGACCAGTAACTTCATGTATTCCTTGGTCTACTTAATTAAATAGAAATAAATTCCAGGTACATATATCCTTGTCAGTATCTTCTTCAAGCTTTATTTCCATTACAACATCTGGGCAGCCAAGTTTTAATATGGAATTCCATTTCTGATCTTCTAGTTATATAGGGTTCATAGGTTCATAGGTTCATACTAGGCTATCTGCCCGAGGGCATTTACAAGCCTAGCCCATCGTTTTGTGGCTTACGCCACCCCTTTAGTATGGGGAACTATACCCATTATTTTGCTGTGCCTCTGTCGAGCAGTGACACTGAGGTAATCCCTGGGGTATATCTGCGATCTCCCATCCATTGGTCAAGATTTCTCTTGAACAAGGCCAGCGAGGTGCTCTGCCTCACATGTACCGGGATTTTGTTCCACAGCATAGGGAGTCTTTGGGTGATGAATCTATCCCTCCAGCACGTCCTATTAATAGCCGTGTCGAGGTTTAAGTCTCCCGCCCTTGTGGCTCTGATGGATCTAGATTTTTTGAGGTGAAGCATATTCATCAAATCTGGGTTTGACATGGCCTTGTATGTTAGGCAAAGGTCACCTCTGAGCAAGCGTGGCGACTGAATAGAGCTGGAGTTCTTTCAGTCGGGCAGCATAGGACAGATTTTGAGACCCTTTATCCTTTTGGTGAGGAACTTTTGTGGCCTCTCCAGCTGCTGCAAGTGTCGGGTCAGATACATTCCGAATGGGGCATTGTACTCAATCATTGGTCTGATGAGTGATGAGTAAAGGGAGACTATGACCTCCCTTGATCTAGATGAGAATCCCTTCATGATAAGGTGGGCGATGTAGAAGGTCTTCCTGACTACTTTAGCTACATGGGTGTCGAATGACAGACTACTATCAACCTGGGTCCCCAGGTCCCTGATAACATCTTCTGTGCTCAGTGGATTGCCACCTATTTGGTAGCTAGGGGTAACCTTGTTTTTCCCGAAGGGTATGACTATGCATTTTTTGGCATTTAACTTTAGGCCGTGGCTCTGGCACCAGTTATCCATTTCTGTGAGACCCTTCTGAAGGATATCTGTGTCAGATGTGTTTTCTGCTATGGCCCAGTTTGCAGTCATCTGCAAACTTTGTCAGCCATAACCCTCCTATGTTTGCTTGTACTTGGAAAAGTAGATGCCAAACAAGAGTGGGCCCAGGACTGAGCCCTGTGGGACACCACTTGTGACAGGCTTTGAGTCTGACATGGCGCCAGCAACTCTGACCCTGTGGGTTCTGTCACTCAGCCAATTTGCAACCCATCTTGTGATGTATGGGTTAACATTTAAGCTGATGAGTTTTTCAATGATACCCGAGTGGGGTATTGTATCGAAGGCCTTCGCCAGATCGAGGTAGGCTGTATGGACTGCCTTTCCTTCATCAATGGCTTTGGTGACTGTTTTGAAAAAGTCAACCAAGTTTAGAAGGCATGATCTGCCTTTGACAAAGCCAAACTGGGATGGATCCAAAGTCTGCAAATTCCCTATGTCTTTATTTATGAGGTCCATTATGATCCTCTCCATGGCTTTGCAGATAAGGCTTGTCAAGCTAATGGGCGGTAATTTCCAGGGTCGGTGGAGGCACCGCCTTTGTGAAGTGGGACCACAGTTGCAGTGCGCCACTCCTGGGTACGTATCCAGAGGTAAGACTTTGATTAAACAGCTGTCCTAGCTGTGGGTTTAATTCCTCATTGAGTTCGTGGAGCACACAGCCGGGGACACCATCAGGTCCCATGGATGCTGTGTTTTTGCTTTGGAGAGAGCAGTTCTCACTTGGGCGCTGGAGATGTTTGGGGGCTGCAATCGTTTGGTATAGATATCTCTCCTTTGGGAAGTTTGCACTGAACCTGTCAGCCAGTATGTTGGCAATGTCTGTAGGATCAGTAATCTTCACATCATTTTGAACTAGTTCTGAGCATATCTGGGAGTTTCCTCCTAGGTTTCTAACATAGCTAAAGAAGGCCTTATGATTGTCTTTGAGTATTTAGCTATTTTTCTCTCGAAATTTGCTTTGGATGATTTTATGAGAGCTCTTAGTTTTTACTTATAGTGATCAAGGGTGTCTTACCTTTTAAGGATTTTGCTCTATCTTGTAGTAGCTTCCTCCTTTTGTTGTAGAGTTTGTTTATGGCTGGGGTCCACCAGACTGGACGCTTGCCTTTGGTACAAAGAGTCTTTGTTTTGCTTGGGATTGCCTTATCCATGCAGTCCTGCAGGTGCTGGTAGAAGGCATTTGTAAGTGATTCAGCGGCTTGAGTACTGTTTTCCGCCGGTTCGGGGCCTTAAAGGAGACCACACTAGTCTTTAGAAGTGTGAAGTCGGCTTTTGAGAAGTTCTTTACTGTGGTCTTTTTTATTTCAGGTGGGGGTGGGATGAGGACCTCCAACGAGATTAGTTTGTGATCTGATCTCACCAGTGAGGGGTATACTTCGGTGTTGAACATTGTGCTCCCATGTTCGTGATGATGAGATCAAGTATGTTATCTCCTCTTGTGGGGATGGTGACTAGTTGTTCCATGGCATTTGAGTTTATGAATTCCAGGAACTTTTGGGCTAGGGTGTTTGGGCTTGAGTAGTGTTCCCAGTCTATATTAGGGTAATTGAAGTCACCTAGTATGATGGTGTTTGGTGATACATTTATCCTCTAGTGTTTTCAGGAAGGCCATGTGAGGTTCCTGAGTTTGTGAGGGTGGCCTGTAACATGCTACAATTTGCAGAGCAGTCTTGCCTACGGTTAATTGCACCTGGATGGTCTCCGATGCATCATGCGTTGCCACCAGTCTTGAGGTGTGGGTGTCCTTGATGAATATGGATACCCCTCCTCCTTTCTTGGTATTGTCCGGATTTTGGGGCGGGCATGATATGAGGTAAAACCTGATAGCCCTGGGGTGCTCTCAGGAGCCTTGAACCAGGTTTCTGTCACAGCACAGACATCGATGTTCTCCATACTGAGAAGGGCCTCGAGTGCGTGCATTTTGAGATTTAGACTTCTGGCATTGAGCAGCATTACCCTTAGTTTTTTCCTTTTTGTGTTCTAGGGTGGTAGGTTTAGAATTTGAGCCTTGCCTAAAAAGGCACTATGGGGTGGCAAGAGCCTTTGCCAATATCCGGAATCCCAAGGGTGACAGGTGCAAGCCATCCCTTGCGAAGCAGCGTGGCTTGTCCAGCATGTCATCCCAGGCAGACAGATACTGGATCCCCTTTGAATGACACCAGTGTTTAAGCCAATTGTTAAAGCTGATCATCTTATCTCTGTATTGTGGCATCATTCTTGGTGAAGGTAGGATACTGCTCAAGGTCAGGGTCATACCTGCCTGGGCTACATAATCAGAGAGCTCCTCAATGTCTCTTTTCATGTAGTCCAAGGAGGTACGTCTCAGGTCGTTTACACCAGCGTGGACAATGACTGAGTCATATTTGTACCTGCTGTTGAGAGACCTGAGTGCTTGCGTTATGTGGCGGATTCTAGCGCCCGACAGACAGCTTACTGTGACCTTCTCCTTACTCAGTCTGGTGAGCGGGACGTCAGTGTGTCTGACTATGGAGTCACCAATGACTAGTGTGTCTGGCATTGTGTTTGGCCTTAAGGGCTGTGACTGTTTGACACTCTGACTGTGAGGTCTATGTGTTGCAGGT